>NC_072732.1:192948440-193215655 GCF_026930045.1 Uloborus diversus | reverse complement strand
CGATAAAATTATTTTAAAATTGCATTTTAGAGTCCTATGATAACATATCATTAATATCTATAAACACAGTTGCCCCCCCCCCCAAAAATAAAATAAAATAAACCATCTATTCAGCACTTTAATTTTTGACTCATAACAGAAAATGGAATTTTGCTTTAAAAACTTGAAATGAGAGTTCTAACAGAAATAAAGAGACTTTTCATTTATTTGAACCTAATAAAGCGAAGTTAGCTTGAAAAAAGAACAAAATATGATTCTCATATCGGATGTTAAAAGATTGCATTTTTCAAAATGTAGACATATAAAGAAAAAAAAACGGTAATTAAAAGAGTTTATTTAAAGTTAATCATCCTTATTAGCATCGAAAAATTAAAACCCATATGATTTTCGCAAATATTAACAAGCCGTCAAAATCATGAGAATATTTTCTAATCAAGTCATTATAAATGTTCAACGCCAGACGCTAAGTGGTGATAGTTTTGAAGTTGGTAACCCTATCTGAAGCGATCATATTTTTTCCTCACCCTTGCTATCCCTTTGCAGTTCTAAGTTCATTTCGCAGATATATATTATTATTGTTTATTAAATCATGAGCGGAGAAAAGTGCTTTACCAATGCCTTTTCAGAAAAGTTTACAACAACACCGCTGCTAATTAGCTGTGATAAAACAAACAACCATTGTATTTATTTGGCAGTAGCAATTATTTATCGCTTGCAGGAGCATCGCAAGAGTGCCGATTTTTTCTTTCTTTCTTTTTTTTTTCAAAATTAGCCGATTTTGTATAAGCTGATCCCTCTAATTTGACTTTAAAAAAGCTTCCAAAAATTATCGGTTTATACACAGAAATATGCGTTATTTTGCTTTCAGATTTGCTCTTTCAATAAACAATTTGTGACAGATCTGATCTTGTATATCAGAATTTTTGAAGGGTCCGTTTTGTTTGATCGGGATTTTGTGAAAGGTCCGTTTTGTTTGATCGGGATTTTGTGAAAGGTCCGTTTTGGTTGATCGGATTTTTGTGAAGGGTCCGTTAACGAACCCAAATATCCTCTGGCCAGACCCCTGTTACCTTAAGCTTGGCAATTTATTACAACAGGCAGAATTTTGAGCTCATTTTTTTCATCCTTTTCTAAAAGAACACCATAGGAGAAAAAACTTATTTTCATATGGAAAAATCTTTTGGTCTTAGAAAAAAAAAAGAAGCAAGGTGACAAACTTGAGCTACAGTGCTTTGAAAACAGGCTATTTTTCACTTGAACAATTTTGATAACCACTTTGACTATCTTGTGATAAATAAATATTTAAGCTCTGCAATTCTAACCCATTAAAAACAAGTATTTTGACAATAGAATCACAAAATATGAGTCTTAGAAATATTTTTGTTTAAATTTTATAACAACGTAAAATCCAACCTAAAATTTCCCTACTGAGCTTTTTCATAAGTTTGCATATGCGTAAGTCACAATAGCTAATGAGCTCCTTCACAGGCAAATGTACAAAGAGCCAAACGTACTTTAAACTCCCAAAATTTCAGGGTTTCAGTGGGATAAAATTTTCTACAACTTTAGCCTAAACATGACAATTTGTCACAAAAAAACTCATCTGCCATTTTGAAGCCCTTTTTTGGAAAATCCTAAATCCTCAGGATTTGGATCTCGGAAGCTGAAAATTGGCATAAATTAGTTTCAAAGGCACCTCTACAATTCTATAAAATTTCATGCAAATCGGAGATGGTTGAGTGGGCACGATTTGATAATTAGGTCCGTGAATGACTCAATAGTAACATGATGCAATCAAAGAATTGTCACTTGTTCAAAATCACTTGTCTGTTTGAACCGATGCAGATGCTTAACAAACATTGCAATGAGTGACTTGGAACTTTAACCTTTGGTTGCACCATGTTGCTGCTTGCTAAATCCCCTTGCGTGGATGAGACATTTTTATGCATGTACTTGCATTTAATTTTTGGAATTTCTAACTTATGCTTTGGAAATTCTGATGTAATCGAATATAAAAAATCATAATATGTAAACGTTCTGATAAATATTTCTGTACTTCAAAAATAATGATTTGTACACGTAACATCTTTACTAGTAATAAAGCTCAAAGTCTCTTTGTCTGGATGTCTGTAGGATGTCTGGATCTCTGTGATGCGCATAGCGCCTAGACCATTCGGCCGATTTCCATGAAATTTGGCACAAAGTTAATTTGTAGCATGGGGGTGTGCATCTCAAAGCGATTTTTCAAAAATTCGATTTTGTTCTTTTTCTATTTCAATTTTAGGAAAATTTTCCAGAGCAAATTTTCACAAGATGGACGAGTAAATTACGAAATTTTCATGACGTGGAATGGGAGAGCGAATGAACATAGCCAATTGGCGAGAAATTCGTCATCCATTATTTGTAAATATGCAGGCGAACCGAAGGACCTTTTAATTTACAACTACAGGCAAAGCCGTGCGGATACCACTAGTGTACAAATAAAGTACAAATATATGCATAAAATATCTCATCTGTGAAAATAAATGGATTGAGCATGCTCTGAAAGGTAGTCATTGTAAGGGGATCTAACCCCTATTCACTAAACACACTTTCATACAATATTTAAAAGACGTTTGTGACTGCAGTGCTATGTGATGCCCTGTCTTGGGACTATTTCTTAAAACCGGTGTACAAAAAATTCCTCACCTATCTATCCAATAACCACTGGAACCAAAGTTGACGAACTGGATTAGATGTCCTCGTAATGTTAAAGCGGATCAGCCAATGAAAAAGTAGTACCACCAAATCTTAAGATTATTGCCCCATTAAATGAGTATTAAGATCAAGATCACACAGCAGGGACTTCTCCTTCAAATTCATTTGAGCTGTAAAGAAGTTTTAGACATGTCAGACGAAACATCAGCCAGAATTCATCGTAAATGAACCACAGCCTACACAACAAAAAAGAAATTAACTCCATATGTATGTTTTTGTTAATGTACATAATTACCCTAAACCAGGTTTTTAGATGAAACCAATTTTAAGTGAGTTTTAATGAAAAATATGAATCAAATAATATTGTAGCCTTTAAAGAAACTGGTAAAACATTAAAATTTTTCAAGGACACTTTTTATTTTATACTAGAAACTGACAATATAAAAAAGTTATATAAAATACCTATTTTAAATGAAGACACAAGTAAAAATGTAATAATTAACAAATATTACATGTAAGAACAACTTTCTAAAATCTTTCAGGGATAAAAAAAAAAAGTTTATTTGTTACAAGGGCTAAAACTCTGTGAATGGGATAAAGGGACTCCCATCAAAATTTTTCAGATGACCTCCCTTAAAAATGTTTGGGTGGGAGAAAACCACTTACAAAAGTTTCAAAAATCTTTCGTGGAAACAAACAATTTAGATAAAGTTGTGAAAAAAGTACAACGCATCAAGCACAAACTTTTAAGATCCGGAGATAGAAAACTATGATAGTCTAACAGAACTTGTAGAAGTTTGAAAGTTTTTGATATGTTTAAGGAAATTCCTTTATGCATTAATTCTAAACATTTGCAATTCCAAATTTTAAATCACTAGACTTTTGTGTGAAAAACATAAATTGCTGCAAAGCCAAGAGGGTTTTTTAGGGGGGGGGGGTCTAGTCAACTTCATCAATCTTGGAAATTGAGCAGCCACTAATAAATTCAATATAAAATACTGAAGCACTTAGCTGTAAAAATAAGCTTGGTCTTGTATGAAGCATGAATAGAAACTGATAACACACAATTTAAAGCAGTTACAAAATTTGAGGGATCATAAATATTTCTTAACTGAAATGATCACCTTTGAATTGGCTGTTTATGTTGACAAACCAAAAATTGTCTAGTTCAAATTTGTGATAGAAATTTCAAAGTGTTTCAGTTACAGGGAACAATTTCCTCAAAGTATAATTATGGGGTTTTTTCCTTGCCTAGCTCCAGTTTCTGGAACCAATAAAATGATTCTTGTTGCTCCAAAGCATGTATATCAAACATTGCTAGCTTGTCAATGTAGATATTAATAAAAAATAAATACACACTGCTGCAACTAATGTAAATGATAAAAGGATGCTGCTAGATGATCAAGGACTGATTGCAGAGAGTCAGTATGCAAAGGAATTATATTTTGAAATGACCTTTCTTAATTCACTATCTCAAAATAGGGATAAATCACACACTTTTATTCAAGATAAATGAATTATTGTTGTCAAATACAGTAAACTCCCTATTATCCCCGGGTCTTTTCAAATTTTTTTTTAAACGGAGATGCCTTAAAACTTTTTTGTAAAAAATCAAGAGCCATTAAATGTTTTTTAACTTATAATAGGGAAGTTGCAACCTGTTAAATGTTCATATTTTGGCTATTGCATATTGTTAATTGACCCTCAAAACTAAAAAATTCACCATCGCCGAATTTTAAAACACCGTGGTTGATTTTTAATGAATTTTTAAAAATCCACGCGCAAAAGTGCGCTCTTCTGAAACGTCACGAGCCTACGTCACAGGGCGCGAATGGGCAGCCTTCCGCCGAAGATCCCTTGTTTTCGCTAGGGACATTTTGAGCGCGCTGATATTTTTATTTTTTAGAAATTCAATAATCCTTTTGAACACACTATGGAGGCCGGATTCGTTAAAGCACAATCTAATTAATCTTTCTCAAATAATATCAATGGTGATATTCGAATATTTCCGAGAGGATGAGAGGTTTAATGTTCCAGAAACGCGAGGAGATAAGCCTTTTACGTTTCATCTTCTAATGCACGTTCTTCGATTTCTCCCATGACATGGGAACCGGTTCGCTAGCGTTTCTCTCCTATCGGACGTCACTTCCTATGCCATCTGACGTCACAGGCGCTTGAACTTTAAAAATTAATTTAAAAAAAACTACTTATCGTATCGCAAAAATTTTTTCACCTATGATGTTCATACATGTTACTCTATCATATAAAAATAAAATTGAAAAATCGAAAACTTCCCTATTGTGTTTTTGTTATTATTTAGCTTTCACATATATTTTTTACTGTAAATACAGTCAATGTTACACTTTTGGCTATAATTTAAATGTATGTGTGAGTGTTTTCCGTATTTTTTTAGCTATTATATGCATTAGTATTGTTTCCTATCTATTATTCTAATTATCGGCGGTTACCATGCCACCCTATTCGGCAGATAATCAGGAGTTTACTGTATTTGCATTTGATTGATGAAATTAAAATCCTATGCCAATAACGCAAACCATAACAAATACTTTCTTATGTAAAAATAGGAAGAATATACATCATTAAAAAGATTTTTGCACAGTACTGCAATTTTTTGGTCTGTCACATAAAATATATGTAAACCTTTAAAAAATATATGCAGTTCCTTTGCATTATTTAATTTTACTCACCAAATTCCTGCACTCAAGATTTTTTGACAATCCTCATCACCTACATAGAAATACTAAACAAATTTGCCGTATCTCTAAATGGCATAAGGAAAAACTATTCACAAAACATCCATCTTTATCAGTAAGTTGTAATAGCAAACAGTTTATCAAAATTATATCAATATTTATGTAAATTTACTTCAAAAGTATTAGTGGTCAACATTTTTCCTTTTAACTTTCTGTTATACTAAACTTTGACACATTATCATTCAGAAATGGTTTATATATTTGTGTAATGAGTCTTTTCTTACTATTATGAATTCAAAAAGTATAAAAATCAAAATAGGTTGTGATGTGATTCACCTGCTTGGTGATATCTTCTTCTGCTTAAAAAAATTATTCATTTTTAGTTTCTTCAGTTCTTCTTTCAATGACGCAATTTCTGATTGATATTTGGATATGTATGATTCATACATATTTACATCAAATGTCAAAGCCTGAAATAAAAAACAAAATCTGAAATGAAAAACAAATTTAGAAACTTTCAAACATTCAGTAACCTCTCGTCATATCGCACTTTTTGGGAGACATCATAAACGCAGGATAGTATCTCAAAAGGGGATATAACCAAGGTCATAAAAAAAATATTATTCAATTAATGTGCAAATTAATTTAATTTAATTTAACGTGCATGTACTCCAACAGAAAGATTAGTTTGTTATCCTATTTGAATGATTTAGGGAATTGATCCCATGATATGTACCTGGGTTAATAGTCTGCTAACAACCCGTATGGCAAAAGCTTGCATGCTGGGCAGAACTATGATGGTGGGTAACTGCCATGGCTGCCCACAAGGGAGCGTTATCTCCCCTTTGCTTTGGTGCCTGGTGGTTGATGAACTTCTGGAAAGAATTCGTCGCAAAGGTCTGCACTGCACTGGCTATGCGGACGACATAACCCTTGTTATTAGGGGTAGGTTCCATGAAACTGTTACAAATCTCATTGGGTCTGCCCTTAAGGAAATTGAAAAGTGGTGTTTGGAGGCAGGTCTTACGGTCAATCCGAATAAGACTTGATTCCCTTCACTCGTAAACGTCTCAAAGACTTGAAGATAATTAAGTTCTTTGGTTCGCCTCTTGCCTACTCTAGTGAGGTCAAGTACCTGGGTGTGATCTTTGACAAAACTTTGACATGGAATTCTCACCTTAAGCAAATTACCGATAAGGCCAAGAGAATCTTTTGGTCTTGTAGACGAGCAATTGGTATTAATTGGGGCTTTTCTCCAAAAATCGCTCACTGGGTTTATACTAGAGTAATTGTACCTACGGTTACATATGGGGCAATTGCCTGGTGGGGTAAAACCTGTACCATTACGGCTGAGGGTTGCCTCGCCAAAGTACAAAGGATGGCTACTATTACTATCACTAGTGCCATGAGAACTACTCCTTCCCATAGCCTTGATCTACTTCTAGGCCTTCTTCCATTGCATAAGCAAGTGGAAATGGAGGTGATTCTGTGTGCATACCGCCTCAAGCTCATGGGTCTCTGGAAGTCCCCTCGTTACCTGTCTCTGTACGATAAACTGAGTGCAAAGACTAGTAAGCATCCTTACTTTATGATGCCTTCTGACTGGATGTTAAAACAATTCAGCTTTAATGCCAATTATAACATTGTGTTTCCGTCCAGAGAGCAATGGAAGGATATCATTGGCAATGCACACGAAATCTGGTTTACAGATGGTTCCAAGACTTCGTCTGGAACTGGTTCTGGTGCATATTGCAGCAGCAATAACACTAATCTGTGCTTCTCTTTAGGGAAGCTAGCTACTGTCTACCAGGCAGAAACTTTAGCCATATTAGCTTGTGTAAACAACTGCCTAGATCGAGGCCTAAGTGGGAAGGTTATCAGAATATTCTCTGATAGCCAAGCTGTGTTGAAAGCTCTCAATCGTAACTGTTTTACTACCAAAACAGTTTGGGAGTGCCATAATGCACTGGTAAGACTAGCTGGCAGTAATAGGGTCTCCCTTTACTGGGTTCCTGGTCACCGTGACATTTTAGGTAACGAATTGGCAGATCAGTTAGCTAAACAGGGCTCCAATGTACCATTTATGGGACCCGAGCCTGTCCTCTGCCTGCCCTACAATGCAGTAAGGACTACTGCAAAGAACCTTCTTATGGATGAATCTTATGGCCTGTGGCTTCAGTCCGAATCTCAAAGACAGACCAAGACTCTGAACCAGCAGCCTCCCTGGCTCAGGTCCAAGAAACTGCTTAACTTGAGCAGGAATGAGATCAAGAAGTCTGTTAGGTTACTAACTGGACACTGCTTTCTTAATAGGCACCTTAATCTGATGGGTGTTATCGACAACCCTTCGTGTAGAGGATGTCATATGGCTGATGAAAGCTCAATTCATGTGCTATGTGAATGTGACTTCTACTCTGCACAAAGATTTGAGCACTTGGGATACCACTATGTAGATACCTGGGAACTGCCTAGAATTTCGGTTAGGCAACTGCTGAGATTTATTTCTGTTACTGGGCTCCTTTAGTAGTCTAAGCGGGGATAGTACAATAGACCTTTGGTCTCGGTGCTCGTGCTGTTTTCAAGCGCCCCCCCCCCCTTTCACTTCATACTTCATTCATTTGAATGATTTTCTTTGTAAAAGAAAATTAGCTTGCCAATTGCTTTTTGAATGTAAAAAAAAAAAAATACTAATAATAATTAAAATATTTCTACTGTTTTCTGGAGGAATACAACACAAAAGTTGCAAGTGAAACTGCCAAGAATTTAGATGTCTGGAAAAATATCAGTTTTGTTCATTGGTTAAAAAAAGAAGAAAATACTTTTTCTGAGAAGCAAACATTTCTTTTTCTGTGGTTTCAAATGTAAACCAACATTTTTTTAATACAACTTTTGGGAAGACAAAGGGAAAGTGATGTAACTGCTATAGGAAGATAAAGCAAAGCGGAGAATACCTGCATTTTTTTTTTTTTTTTTTTTTTTTTTTTTGCATCTTTATCTTCTATTGTACTTAAACTTTGTTGTTCAAGCTTGCTTATTTAGTTTTTGCTGAAAATAAAGTACAAAAAAAAAATCTAATAACCAACGTTTCTCTATAGTTAGTATTAAATCCAAAATGCTCACTTTGGAGAAAAAGTTTTTTCTCTAAATTACTGTAAGAAAGCATTAAAAGTTTCTTTGCCCTCCCCCCTCCCTCCCTCCCTCTACAACCATGGCTGAAGGTCCCCCAATCCACAAAAGATAAACTTCATGATGGTCAAACGTAAGTGAATTACATGATGAGTTCCATGGAGCATTCCAATCAAAGTATGAAAATGAATGGTAAAACACCAGCAAGTTGCTCAAAATTTAAGAACTACATACCTTGATTTTATCGTCCTTTTCTCTTAATAACTCTTTCTGATTTATCTGCTGCATGCATTTGGTTTCAAAGTATTTATGACGAGATGTTATATTTTTTAGCTGATCAACGATTCTGGTCATGCTTGATAATTTCTCATCCTTTTTCTGGCCTTCAATAGCTTTTTTAAGAAGCTGTTTTTGAACTGCTTGGTAATTTTCTATCAATTTGTACTTTTCTGGATCTGTGCCCTATTCAAAAACAAAGTAATAAATTTTTAATAGCACAAAAAAATACAAAAGTTACCTTGAAGGTCCAAAATTGAAGAATTTTGACTTTCACTGATGATTTTTTGAAGAAATATTTGATTTTCACCGACATCTTTGCTATGTGAATGTTGATATTCACTTACTAATGTCAACATTTACCAGATTTTAGATTTTCACAGTAACATAATCAGATTTCCATTGTTCGAAAAATTTTCAATCATGAAAGTTAGTGAAAGTCGTTCATCCAATCATCAAAAACTCCGAAAACAGAACCTGAAAATTTTAATGCACCATAATGAAAGCAAATTCTTCAGCATTAAAGTTGAGTTTTATCCTGCATAAAAAATATCTAGTAAGAAATTTTGAAGATTTTTTTCAGGAAATATTTTTATGAGAATTTTTTTAGACGTCAGTTGCATGTGTTTTAAAACCACATTCAAAGTCTTTTTAGAGCCTTGAACATAGGTACATATATATATACAGAAATTACGACATTATTTCAGCATCTAGAAACCAAGATGATTTTTAAGAAAAATGACAGTGATATACAACTTTCTCCTAATTGAACAGGATTCAGAAAAAGTTATTTGAGGAATAAAGTGAAAGTAGAAAAAATTTTCTAAAGTCAGGGTGAAATAAATAATGTTGGAGTTCTGAAATCTATCAAGTTTTTAAGTCTAAATGCCAGTAGTTGCTTATTATTATACAAATTTTGAACCTCTACATGTAAGTACATGTTTTAATTCAAATATATTTCTCAACATTGCTATTTCAAACATGTGTATTTTCTTATACTGTATAATTAACTGTATAATACAGCCTGACTCGATATAGCTATACCGTGAAGTCAAATAGGATAAAGGAGTTATATATTTGATAAACTATAACTGAAGTGAGTTAAAGCTTTTACACATGATTTTTAATAACACATTTTGAATTGCAACGAAATGTAGAGAAAAGGGAAATTAATTAAAATCAACTGAGTAGAGCCAACATAGTCTAAATTTGAAATCAAGAGGACTTATAAAATTTTGTCATAGATAAAAACCTGATTTTTGCAATTTGAGTTTTACTATTCTTTGAGAATTTGAAATGCTCCTGATTTAGACAGCATGCACTTATACATAATCTACCTTGGATACAGTTTAGCATACATATAAACTAATTCTAATAAGACATGGGACATTTCAACAGACAGCCAATAAGATTTCTTATAAAAAAGAAACAAAGAATGTTTTCATCTAACTCATTTTGATTTTGGCAGGGGTGCCCACAGGGGGTGATTATGGCGCAAGTTGCGCCATCAAAATTTTTGGGGGGGGATTTTTTTTAATTTATTTATTTAAATGTAGTTCTTGATTTATTTTTAATTTAGATTATTCATTTTATTTTATTCTGTTTATATTTCATTTCATTTATTTATTTAGTTTGTGTTTGGCGTAGCAGAGAACTTTTCTAATAAAATAATAATAATAATATAATAATTAAAAATTAATAAATAAACAAATAAAAAATATTTTTAAAAAAGTAAATAAATAAAAAGAGAACTAAAAAACAAAATAAATAAATAAATAAATAAAATATTTAAAAAAAAAGAAAATTAAATTAAAAAAGAGAACTAAAAAGTATAAAAAAGGGAAAGAGTTGAGAAACATTTTGGGGGGGAATTGCACCATTGAACTTGGGGGGGGGGGCACCCCTGGATTTTGGCATCAAATATTTAACTTATGACTACATAAATGTGAAACCTCTTAAAACTGTACAGAATATATTTATGTGAAATACTTACTTTAAGCATCCTCCATCGATGAATATTCCTAGGTTGATGCATTGCTTCTTCTAAAGCAGAATTTTTAAATCTTTCCTTATGCAGTTCTTTTTTCGCATACGTAAAACTCTGTTTCAATTTTTCCAAATCATTCACTTTACAGATTAAGGCATTTTTTTCACTGGTCAGCCTCAGCATTTCCAGATGCAACACTTTTGTTCCATTTTCCAAAGTAGCGTATTGTTCTTTTTCATTCTTGAGCAGAACTTCAAATTGCCTTAATTTATCTTCTAGCTCCTTATTAGTCCGCTGCTGAAGCTGTAACTGTGATCTCAGCATCATCAAATCTTCATTCATCTAAAAGAATAAACAACTTTTTAAAACAAATGCATTGAAACTTGATGCTTCATTGATAAAAATCACAGCAAATTTGCAATATTTAAGCATCAAAACACTTTATACCTATACAGCATGCAAAAAAACAGAAGTTGCTGAACTCTGATTTTTCAATCAAATGCAAAACTGGAAATATAAAAAAAAATAAAAAACTTCAGAAACTTTGCTAGATGAAAATGAAAGCGATCTGTTAGCTTCATTCTAGTTTATTTGCATGATTTCCCAAACATAAATAAAATCAATGCAGTTTTTTTATTTTATTTTATTTTTTTGCAATGTTATGCTTATTGCCATCTGAGCAATATTTTTTATTGAAGTGATAAAGTAGGCATTCAAACATTGTCATTTTATGAAAAGTCAGAAAGTTTCATCATGTAAAATTAGTTATGTTTCAATGTATTGAGCTACAAACTATGCGAGATGAACATACAAGCCCCTTCCGTGTTTCTCGTGTTAAAATGTTTAAGCCACACAAAGAGCAAAAACATCTATTAACTACAACACCAATGAATTATCATTTCATACCAATTGATAGCTGCAAAAAACAAGATTATACATAGCCAAATACAAAATAATTTGAAAAGCAAATACTAACATGACAAACTTTTACAGTCAAAGTTTCTATATCCTTTTCTTGTGCAGCAATCGACTGCAAGTAAAAATGAGCTTTCTGCTCCATGCAATGATTTTCACCTTTGAGTGAAGCATACTTCTGCCCTTCTTTGGTTAATTTTGTCAGCAATTTCTTCTGAGATAAATCTAAACTTTTCCACCTGTTCTTCCAATCATTTACTTCATCATTGCATTGGTCTAATGATTCCTTTAATTCATCCACATAATTAGTTAATATATCACTCTTTTCTTTCAAGAGATCTTGATTTTCCTAAGAATAAAAAAACAACTACATAATTAGAGTTTTAGTTTTGTAATAGCTTTTGGTTATTTTACTTTCTATAATCAAGTACAAAGATTTGTGAAGAAACCATGGCTTTCAAACAAACTCAAAACCAGACTATAAAAGCCTACCTCATGGATAAGAGAGAAAATGTGAGCGATTGCTTGAAATATAACTGAAAACAAAATTTAAATAAATATGACTGAGAATTTCACTATTTTGCAGTCTTTGGCACTTTTCATTTTAAAAGAGTTTTCCTTTAAATTATCTACATTTAATTACACACTCTAGGGTTTCCTGTACCTACCAATATACATGATTTAACCAATTAGATGGGGCCCTGAAGACAGCTCTGTTTTTTGATCCAAACTAGAAAGCGAGCAATCCCTGATCCCGCACCCTCAGAGGCATTGATCTGAAATTGGAACTTGGAGAACTTTGTGACCATGACACATTTGAAGTGCCCCAGTCACTTTTAATGAACATAGAGGATCTTTGACCAGCTGTCATTGAATCCAGGACACCTCTGCCTACGTGTCCGATGCCTTATCGATCAGGCCGATGATTGATCACGGCGCTAAAGTATTTACATGAAAGCAAGGTTATTTATCTTTTTTTTTTTTGCAAGGCAAATCAGCACATAAATTCTTCATTATTTTTTGCACTTAAAAAAAATATTACACCTATATTTTAAAGTACATATTTATTTGATATGTTGATAACAGACAGCAGACCAAATTTTTTTAGCACATTGTCTGCTCCCTGCTGTTGTTACGTTAAGGGATTTTTTATTTCTGAAAAGCATACATATATTTCGCATAATTGGTATAAAAATCATGTGAAATCTTATTATTGGCACAGGTTAAAAATTTAACCTATTACAAAAAATACGTATCAAGAATACTAATATTTTTTCACCCGAACCAACAACATGATTCAGTTTTAATTACCCTTCATTAATGATAAATTTTAAGTATTTCAAATCATGAGTGTACTGATAGTTACCATTACTTACTTGGGATACCAAACTCAAGTACCACATGTCACTACCCTTTGGTTGGAGTAAATCTAATCTGGCAGCGTCAAAATGCTATGATTAAGATCTGTGTCGCCTTCACAATGCTGTCGGGTTAGGTTTGCCTCAACTATTGTAGAAGCAGAAACGTGTGGCTTTCATTTTAACCTGCACTTCTAAGGTGAAAGTCTAACTTAGCCAAGAACCAAATCAATAGACGGAATTACCATCTATCAATGTTTTCATATTTTTGATTTAGACCAGGAGCCGAATAACCTCTTATCCAGTGCCCCCAGAGGTACTAATTTGTTTTGGGAAATTAGAGGTCTTTGTGACCACAACAGACTCAACATGCATCAATGAGCATTAGTATGCATGGAGGTCTTTAACTGGCCAATGTCAAACCGAAAGCTATGAGTTTGGTGCCTATTGGGTTTGCAAATGAAGTTTTTAGGTTCTGGTTCTCAGAAGCCAATTTATCATTTAATCATGGCATAGTGCTCAAAAAATAATTGCTGCATGTATATTAAATTTTTATGCAATATGCATGTTATATACTTAATGTATAAGCAAACAAATAAAACATATGAAGCAAACATTAAAAAATAAAAAAAAATGCATTGAAGAAGGCCCCCAAACTTGCAAATCTGCCACTGTGCCTCCTTATTTAGGATCAATGCAGGAAATAAAATTACAGACAACACATTTGCGACACTCACCTTTGCTTCTTTGTATTGCTGGCAATAAATTTTTCTGTCTAATATTGCAGCATCTGCTACATCCAATTGCTGTGAAAGTTTGTTATTTAAAACAGCAATCTTTATTTTCATATCTTTTTCTTGGTCTTCATATTTACAAATATCATCATTCATTTTCTCAATCTGTTACAAAATAAAATTAAATCACTTATGTTTTTTACACTTAAAACTAAATAGTACATTCAAAAGCTTAAAAATATTAGCAAAATATTTGGAGAGAAATTTAGATGCAAACACAACATTTAAATTCTGTATTATATTTATAGGGTCTAAAACATTTTATCAACAGTATTTTCATAAACTAACCAAAGCAGTCTGTACTCAAAAGTTTTCCAAAGAATAATTTCTTTTGAATTTGTAGAATCCCCCCCCCACACACAAACACACATTTTTAAGAAATAATTTTTTAATGCTGTTGACTCCCCCCCCCCCCCCTTCATTCCTTTTATAGATTCATGATTTTTTTTTTTTTTTTTTTTTTTGAAATTTAACACAGAACTAGTCACCTGCATATCATTTATTGCCACCTCTTTCAGTTTTATAGCATTGAGCTATATATATATGTATGTATACATTGCCATATTAAGGCATGGGCACATGGGACACGGGCCCAGGGCACCAACTTTTAGAGGACACTAAATCTAGCTAATGTTTTGAAAGTTTAGAGTAATTTCACATTGCACTATAGTAAGATATAAATACTAAATCTTAAAAAAAAGTTCTTAAAATTTTTAAACTGCCAAATCTCTAAGTCACTCTGCTATATTTACTTAAAACTACATACTGTACCAAAAAAAAAAAAAATGAAAGTTAGATAACAGATTTTTTTTTATGCTGTCATCTTGAGGTAATATACAAGTGTGTAAAACTATTTTATTACTTTCACTCTATAGTGTAATCTAGGGGGGGGCGCAAAAATAAAGTTAGTTCCAAGTGTTCTCAAAAGTCATAGTCAGGTCTTGTGTTTATACTATAAGCAGGTATGGATTTGTTGTAATACCATTTTCCCCATTAATTTCATCAGGTCCGGATCTATAAATTTTGGATCCTCCTGCAACAAAATCTGTAGGGCCCCTTCATAGAGGCCAGCAGTGTATATTTGCAACGTTAATAACTTAGTGTTAGTTTTTTTTTTTTCCCTTTTTCCCCAATTTCTTGGGCCATTGGGCCCTTTAAGGACATGGGCCCGCTGCACTGCGGATACGCAGATCTGGGCCTGTATTTCATGCTACTTAAAAGAACCGAGTTTTCCGATTCCTTTTTCTAAATCTGAACATCAAATTAACTCAATTTTTGTCATTGCAAGCAAGTGCCTAGTTAAACTGAGTGTAAATGCACCCCTGCATGTCTAATGTATAACTTTATATTCTACATAAAGTATTTCAGATGCACAAATAAATTTAGTATCAAATATTACCTTCTTGGTTAAGTCTCCTATGTCCTTAAGCAACTGAGATTTCATCGACTCCAAGACACTAATAACTTTATTCTGCTTTTCAACTTGCATCTGTAAATTTTTCACTTCTTTGTGTAGAGTCACTCTCTCATTTTCATTGATTTTGAACTCATTTTTATACTTCTCAGTTAACTCTTCCATCTTCATAACATTCTGTTGAAAACAAAACAATTTGCATAACCTGTTTTTATCAAGCCATTAAGTTGTAAATTGTGTGTCTATTGTGGAACACAATTTGAGTTCCTAAAAAGTTCATTTTTGTCTAAGGATCACATATTAGGATCACAATATAGTTATAAAAGTACTTGATTTGTTTAAAAAAAAACATGTAATAAAATATGTACAGCTGGATAAAAAGTTTTAAAAGTATTAAAGAGAAAAAAAAACTATTCAGAAAGATATTTACAATCAAGTTAAACTCAAAGGGCATATTCCCTTCCTTCGCAAGAAAAGAATACGCACCGGAACAACAACTATGACAACACAGGAACAAGTAGTCACTCAAGATAGCCTATAATAGTCTTTAACATCCTAATATAATTTTGCCCCCGCACATATAAGCCCCACTAGCCACCTCTGGGAGGAACAAAATGGAAAGGAGAGAGGGATTCTGAAAATTATCAAAGGAAGGGAAAATGATTGATACAAGAGATTGATTGACTCACCAATGAAAATAAACAAAATTGCACAAAATAAAAATTTGGCGGTTGACCACCATTGTTCTAATGAATCTATGTCATAACTTATTCATTTCTGAGGGTCATTCCACGGTATTCGGCTGTGCAGATTTAGTATCAGTCATGGGATATTTAACAGCCAAATATTGTGGAATGACCCTGATATAGTTGAACTTTCTCGTTCGATAATATACAAATAATTGCACACACAAAAATGTCACATTACTTCGCAAAATTTTTGATGCCAAGTAACTTAAATTTTAAAACCATTCATTTTCTTAAATCACCTAAGCAAAACATTATTTCAGTTCACAACCACAAAATGGAATAAAGTTCAATCATACTTTAGCCAATAGCTCTTTTTCTCGCACTAAGTTGGAAACTTCTGATTGATGAAGAGACTGTTCTTTTCTTAATTTCAATATCTCTACAAATATATCATAAAGAAATAAAAAGTTCAATTTTATGAATTTTTTTGATATAGTCAACATAGAAAACAAGATTGTGAGCTTACAACACAATAATAATAATAATAATAATTTAAAAAAAATAGTGAAGTTTGAAAGAATGCTTTTAAATATAGTGATGGTATAAACATTTATTTAAGAAATTTTAACTTAGTTTGACCTACACATAAACAATGCCTTAAATTTTCATACTATCACATTAAATAATTTGAAATTTTTATCAGTAAAATAACAGTAACAGATTATTTAAGGCATAATTCCAAACACTTTCATATCAAAAGCACAGACTCATTGGACTAAATGGCAAGAGTTACTCAAAACATGTTTTGTAGGGTTTTTTTTTTTTTTTTTTTTTGCAAACTGTTCGCTCATTACTAAATCCTGCAGCGGTATTTAGTTTAGGTTTTTTTATTATAAGAATCGTATCAGTTTTGGTAGTACAAAAGTTAGAATTAGTAGCATCAAACTATTAATAAGAAACTGAATACAAAGAGCAAAGTAGCCATGCAATGCATATCATAAGTCAACTTTCTACGTAGTCTTTCCTTCATTTTAATTTATACTCTAGAATAAATATAACTTCATCAAAAACATTAATAACAATAATAATAATAATAATGAAGTTTAAGTTTTCATTACAATTATTCATGTTTTTCTTTCAATTTTATTTTCTGCCTAAACATTTTGTTTGTGGTTATGCTAAACAGATACTTTGCTTAGATTTCATGACAGCAATTTGGGTAATGCAGTATTTGGGAAAAAATGCTAGGAGAAAGTCATCTCTTTCTATTGGGTGAGACATGGAAAACAAATTTTTGTTGGATTAAAAAGAGGTCAGTTTACAGTATTTAGCCAGCTTTTACTTAAAAAGCAAACTTTTTTTTTTAAACGAAGTAGTGGTTGAAAACCAATGTACATTAAATTTGCACTATTTTTAATATAAGGAACCGAATATTTTGGAGAATGGCGTACATAAAGAAGTCACCAAAATAATGGTTTTTTGTAACCCAATACAATTTTAAGCAAAACGTGATTGTAAATGAAAATGGATCTGAATACCTATTAGTTTTCTGATGTGGGTCATTTATATCCCAGTGTTGGATCTAGGGGGAAGCAAGACAGAGCACTTGCTCCGGCTAATAACTTTTTGGGGAGGCAAATTCACCTTAGTTATGCTTTTTTTTTTTATGTTGTATGCAGCAGCATCTCCTAATTTCTATAGCAACAGTTGCCTCAGCAGTAAAACTACTTAAAGATTTAAGAAGCAAAATCGCCTTATTATTAACATAAATGCAGAAATTTGTAAGTTGAAAATAGATAATATAGATCTCAAACTATTTATTGTTTCAAAAGTTACATTAAGATGCACTTAAGGCTTTACTGAAAATAATGTTTTCTAGTGAAAAATCAAGTAAAAAACTACAATTATTCTCAATGCATAAGAAAATAGTTCTTACCGTGTTTCCTTTTTTAAGCTGAGTGCAAATGAAGTGCTTAGTATACTATAGAAAAAAATAATATAGTGCAACAAAGTGAGGGACGTAAAATAACAAAATATATACATCTTATTTCAGCACACAAAAAGTGAAGCAAAAGCATACATTATTAAAATTATAGAGTGAATATTAAGCTAAAACATGAGTGTAGTGAAAACCATTGTTTAAATAGACACCAAGAACAGAAATGCCCACTGGGGGGGGGGGGGTGATGGGAGAGACTGTGCCATTGAAATTTTTTAGGGGGTAGGTTTTAAGGGTTTCTAATCTCATTTTGAAGGGGGACTGTTGTTTGGGAGTAGTACTTTGTAGAATTTCAGCGGGTGCCTGATTGCCCTATTGAGGACGGGGGGCACTCCTGCCCATAATATGAAAAAAACAACTAGTTCTCACTTGAAAATGTTACCAGAAAAATATTTTTAAACTTATAGCTGGACAGGATAAGACTGCATGAAGAACATACCAATCAAGCGGCAATTTTAAAATTAAAATTTCCTATATGAAGAACAATTTTACAATTGCAATTTAACTGACAAGCAGATACTTTAAAATCTGAAAGTTGGTTTAATGGGAAGGGTTAATAATGAGGACAAATTTCATAATTAACAAATGCACATACTGATTTGTATTGGAAATGCATACCTTGATTATGTTCTTCAAGCCAGTCTACAGTAAGTACAATATTTAATTAAGGTACATTATTAGCTCTTTTATTTTGCATCACAGCTGAGCCATTATGTACACATTCCAAAACTGACATGTAGCAATGTTTCGCCGTATGTTAGAGTCAAGCATCAGTCTCCTCATACAGGAACACATTAGTATAAATCTAGCGATAACTGATGACTTCTGGTATGGACATGTCTATAAAATGGTTTATAACTTTTGTGAATTACAAATTGTGAGACAGTTTGGGATTCTATTTCCCTCACATTGAGCTCTGTTTTCATCATTACAGTCAGAAACAGATTTCTTGCGATGCTGCTTCCAAGCATGGCACACAAAGCTAACTGTTCCTAATTCTTTCTTTCTACCATTTCAGAAACTTTTGCCTCCCATCGCTTTTTAGACAGTTAAGGTATTTAATGATTTAATTTTACACAAAATTTAACAAATATAAATACCACAGCATTTATTAATATTTTTAAATAGGAGTGAAATGCTTTATGTCTAATTATACTTCAAATGAGGCAGTGAGAAGCAAAGGTTTCAAGTTTTGGGAAAAACACGTTTAAAGTTCTGGTCCTAGGTAGACTTTGAAAAGTATTTCTATATCAAGCTGTATGGGGGGGGGGACTAATACTATATAAGGACATTAATACTATCTCTTGCCCTAAAAGAAAGTAGAGGTTCATCTACCATTTGTACTGGTTATCTCCAAATTATTAATTTTGGCACTTACATACTTCATTTCTTACAGCCTCAAATGTGCTTTTTAAAAACCTATGTTAGCATAAAATTAGAAAGAAGTATAAGTATACAGATCAAAATTTTGGAAGAGAAATATATTTTAACACAAACTGTTACCAAATCCCACTACTTAACTGTATATTAAGGTGATCATAAAGTAAGAATACTATGCTAAAAAAATTTGCAATTTTTAATCATACAATCAAATTAGAGTAATCAATTTTTGTTATTTTTATCTTCAATGCAAAATCTCTAAAACTGCCACAATTATCATCTGTGTTTTCCTTAAAATGAAATCATATAAAAGATTTTTTTTTAAGCAAAATGTTTTAAAACAATGAATTTAAACATTATTAAATTTTATACTCCAATGGTTTGACAAAAATCATTTCAAAAAAATTAACTTATACAATCTATCGACTTACCTTTCTCTAATTTAGATGACTGAGCTTTTAGAGAATTACACTTTGAATCCAAAGCTTGTCTCTGATTCTCAACAAAGAGTAGCTTCTGCAAGGATGCTTCTTTTTCATTTATGATATTCACTAACTTTCCATTTAGAGTTCTCATGTCTTCATCTTTTTTCTGAAACAGACAAGGTGTTTTAGAAGATGACAATAAAAATCTTGATCAAAAGTTTTAATAACTTGCATATTAAGGGAGGCAAATTTAGCCCAGTTCTTTCAAAAATAGCTCATGTGGAAACTTAATTCGCGAGGACGCGCAAGGGGGTGTTTGACACCCCACAGAACTTTATTATTCAAACTTTTTAAGTTCCCTTATTTGAAAATGGATCAAACTCTGTGTAGCTGGGTTGAAGGTCACTTGCTAATGGGTGGTATGTTTACTGTGTGCATCCTACAGCGGTTTCTGGAATTCCTTATATGGGGTGTAAAACACCCCTTGCGCATCCTTGTGATTCTCTGATTTTCGTCAAAAATGTCGTGCTACATGACGTATGATGAGGACATGGCCCTAAAATAGTCAAAAATCTGTACCTGAAATGTTTCCTAAATGAGTAATGAAAGTTTGGGAAACTTTTAAATCATGATTGATGGAAATTTTAGTCTTACTTTCTTTAGCTTATCAATAATTTTACATTTTAATGAAAGCTTTAAGCTGCTTCTGTTGTCCACTTTTGGAATCAGTACAAAAAGCAAGTCTATACTGAAAATTTTCTAAAGTGTGTTTTTCAAGTTTTGGAATGTATTTTTTATAATTGATGGTGCAGAAGGCAAATTTTGGACAGTAATAGTTTCATTGAGAAACCGAAAAAATATTAGTACACAGACTTTGGGTTCATGGTTGACTGGATAGTATGTTCGTGCCAAGAAATAAGAATTTCTGTCAAAAGCAAATACACAATATTAGGAATAAGAATTAAATTATTTTCTCAGTTACTTATATTTCATACTTTAACTTTTGCGTACTTATTTTATGTGCAAATATTAAATATTCAAGTGCAAAAAATGCTTATTATATCACTTTTTTCAATAAAATACACCTGTTATCATTAAAATACTGCACACCACTACAAAAATAGATTGGGATGTTAAAAAAATACTTTCAACATTTCTGCAAAAATTTTAGTGTAAGTTTTCCAATAAAAATTGTTTACTGAATGGGAAAAACAAATATTTAATTTGATGAATGGATTTTTAAGTCTGAAACATTTACATTCAAAAAATGCATATTTAAAAAAAAAAACTGGTATGTCCAAGGTGACAGACTTTTAGTACTAATCCATAATGCAACTGATCCAAACAAAGTTTATAGCACTGACTTGGTGATTAGCATCATTGTCAAATAAATTTCTAATGACAAACGACGATTGCATGCCAAAAAGCAGGAATCAGGCTCCCAAACTAGTCATGTGACAGGGGTGGAAAATCTTTGTCTCAAGCTTTTCCCATTGCGATATTGTAATTGCTCCCTCCATTGCGTACATCCACTCTTAGTTGCAACCCAGTACAGTTTACAACTCTTTTAGAAACCTATTCGCTTATTAATTACCCTAATAAAATAGCAAAGTTTGTGATATACCCCTTAGGACCTAATTTGAGTCTGAAACTCTCGATTCATCTAAATTCTGTCCTGGCAATAAACTCCAAGCCTATATATTCTTACTATTAAGACATAGTGTTAGAAAATATCTTCAAAGATAAATAATGGACAGAACTTTAGGCCAGAAGTTTGAGTGAGAGATAAAATCTCAATGAATAACATGAAAAAGTGTGCATTTGGATGAATTTTAAATACACAATAACAAAGTGAGATTGAGATTTAAGTGATACATTTAAAAAGTGATTTCAGATTTTCTCCAAATTTATGCCTTTGGCATTTCTAGTTTTGGTTACTTTCAGAAGAATCTTTATTTCTCAGGTGAAGGTATAGAGAATCCTGGGATCCAATTTTTCAAAATGCAGCCTAAATTTCATTACTTCCACAAGAGTCAAAGATCCAAAATAATGCCTAACGCATTAATAGTCAAGCTAAGAAAAATTTGTATCATATCAACTTGGCTAAGAACAGTGTACTTCTGAACCAGTATTAATTTACTGATTTCTTCCCAGAAATTAAATACCACAAAAAATGTCTATGTTCTACATGTGCACTCGAATCTGTACAAGAACGCAGAATCCAGTAACTATGAGCTGATTTGTAATCAATTCAATCAGCTAAGCTCACATGCTGCAAATTATTGCGTAGTTTGGAGTCACCATGTTAAAAATCATAAATTACACGCGATTTTTTATGAAAAATTGTGTTACAATTGAAAAGCTTTAACAAAAAAGAAATGTTCATGCATTCAATGTGTGCAACAAATATAAAATTTTCCATGACATTTGTACTTAATAAAAGTACAAGAGTTATTTTTTCTAAAGCATTATTGTTTTATTTTTAAATGAATGAGACACAACAGGTTCTTACTTTGAGTAATAAATCCAGTTTTTCTTTTTCAGCATTCAATGCGGTGTAGTTTTTAAGATGTTGCCTAAAATACCCCTGAGTGCTGTCATGTGATTCTTGCAGAGCTCTAATTTTTGTTTGGTGTGTTGATATTTTCAGCTAAATAAAAAACAAATAACTACATCAATACCATACGCTAAAAGTTGATTTAAAAAAATCGTTACATCGAAATTACATGAATCATCCATCAAGAACATTCAATTAACATACAGCAGAAAAAAAAATGTAATCACAAATTATCACATGTCTTCTAGTTTAATTTAATTTGAAATTATTAAGCAAGTTAAAACTTCAGCAAGACAAAATCTTGCTTATAAAAATTTGTGCTTTTATACACCAAATGATAAAAACGTATGCATGAACTGCACTTGCCTGCATAATTAATTTTGTGTATTATCATAGAAATATGTTTGAACTTCATCACTAACAGAGCATAGTGCTTGCCACATTAATGATTAAAACGGAAATGTACTTACATTTTAACAAAAGCAAATTTTGGAAAGGAAGAGGAGGGGGCATAAGTCCCTCCCAAAATAATCAAATTAATTTAGCTATTCCATTAAAAAGTTTTATGCACTCTTCTCCAACATAAATTAAAATTTTTAAACTATAATTTAAAAAAAAAATACACAAAGCATATTTGAATAAAAGCACTTAACAAATGTTTGTTGTAAAAACAATATTGGAACTGGTGTCAGTGCAAAAGAATACATTTGACTCCCTTAACACACAGGTCTAGAGTTGAAGGATATGCATAATATTGTGGTTCTTCCATTAATTCTTCTTTGATAGAAGAAGTAATTAACACTGTAAAAAATGATTTTTTAACAAGATACCTAGATGAGTCATTTCAATCAAAAGGAGCTAATTGTGAAACTATGGATATCTCTTTCAGCTTCTAAGAAAGGAAAAATTAAAAAAAAAACATATAGTACTTTCTCAGCAAAACTATATTATCAATGGAAATATCCATGCAAAAAAAAGATAAAATTGATTCATTAAAACTCAATGGAAGTTATAGGTTTGTTTAATAACTTAGTCCTGGTGTTACAACACACTATAACAATTTCTAATTAACACTGGGTGTTAATATAGCACTTTTGGGTGAAATTATACGGAATGTAAAATTTAATTGGCTTAAAATGTTGAAAAATATATTTTATGTTTAAAATCGAAGTAACTTAACAACATAATATTTCTATACTTTAAAGTGCGAGAGTGTTTCAAAAATAAAGATACAATGGCTCGCATTCCTTTAAAAAAATTTTATTTATAAAATGTCAGTTACTTCTTATTAACTGGATTATTTATTATTTTTTTGACATAATTATCCCATTATCCAAACATTTGCTAAGTCAGGGTACGATCTTTTGTACTCCACAGTCATTGAAGTTTGCCGGCTGTGTTTGGAACCACATTTCAACTTTATCTTTAATCTCATCATCGTCATGAAATGATTTTCCACCAAGATGTAACTTCGGATAAAGGAATTCGCTGTGTTCAAAGTCCGAGCATAAAAGATCACAGACAGCGGACCTGTTCTTTGTTCGTCATGAATATGGGTCCTACCTTCAAAGAAATGGCGACACCATTTTGTGACATTTTGTCAATTCATAACGTCCCCATAAACAGAAACAATTTCTTTGAGCATAACCGCTGGTTGATGACCTTTTGCATGAAGAAAACGTATGACGGAGCGCACTTCGCATCTGGTGGAATTCTGAATCGGCGCAGCCGTTTTAAACACGACCTACTCCAACCAGAATCAACATTGCAATGCCGAACGACCACGAGGAGAAAGCTAAAGGTTCAAGGTTAACACCTGTGTTACCAACTTGCTCGCCAAAACTTTTCCTCTGGCGTACGGTGTATCTTTACTTTTCGAAATGCCCTCGTATATTAATTGGCTTTAATAGATCCTAAAAAACATTTTGAAAGAACCTCATGAGAGCTTTATTATGAAAAATTGGATAGGATCAGGATTTGCTCTCTGGTGCCCCACCAAAAACTATTTCTTTATCACCCGAGAATTCTGTTGTCATTGAATTCAAGTGATATAATAGATATAAGTCAGAACTGAAAATTTAATTCGTTAAAACAGATATTTTGGTGTAATGGTATTAGTTGTAACAAGATTTCACTTAATTTGCAAAAAAGAAAAAAAAAGATTAATAACACAAAATATAACACCTAATAAGATTTTATAACATATTCATTAAGATTGAAAGCATTTTATATTTCTGTTAGAGAGTGATAAAGGGCACTATGTGCTTTTATTTTCGAATCAAGATTTAAGTTTAATCTCGTTCAATTGTTTATACTCTATTTAGAGACATTAGAAGTAAGATTTTGACACACAAATTTTCATTTTATAAGCCTTTGAATAACAATCCAGTAATACAAATCATCACAAAAGAAAAACCTTAAACTCATCCCCTACATAATTTTGTTTTTGTGACTAAGTGCCCTTTGTCACCCAGGTAAAAATTTAAATATTCTACTAAATATAAAAGAAAGGAAGATCTTAGAACTTTTTTACTCACAATTGAATACATTAAATTTTCCTTACTTTATAAGAATCTATTTCTGTTTCCATTTCTTCCATTTTTTTCTTCAGAATGTACATATTTTCTTCCAATTCTTTTATCACATCATCTTTTTCTTTTAAATCCTTGGCAAAATAAAGTCTGTTTTTTACAGTTTTTTTGTTTTTCCCAAGCTCTTCCTTCAGTCTCTCATTTAAAATTTCAAAATTTTCTTCAAGCTAAAATCATCAAAAACATTTACTTAAACAACAAAAATGACAAATAAAAATTAGTACATCATAAAATGTCTTTCTTACAGAAAATTTACTAAAATCACCAATGATCAGTGTTTGGCATGATGACTAAATTGGAAAAGTTTCATGTTTTTGCATAAAACATATATGCATTCTTAAATATTCAGACATTGAAAGAAGTAAACTTATTATGGTAAACTGACTAAAAAGGATTCAAATATTTGAACCATGAGAAAAAGAGTGCAAAAAATATACAGTATATATATTTGCTTTGGCCATCATCAGTTTTGGAAGCACCCTTGGACATTTATCTCCAACTCCCGTCCCTCCACACTAATTTTTGACAAATTCATCCCTTATTAAATCAATACAGTAAAATCTCGCTACAACGTTATCCGATACAACGATAAATCCCTTTACAACGGTAATATTTCGTGGTCCCGGTGAACTCGCATAGGAATTAATGTTATCCTCCTCTCAATATTGCAATATTCTCTACAGCAATAAACCCCTGTAAAGCGATGTTTTTTTAAGTTTTCAACCCCTCTTTATTACGATAATTTTGTTTTCAAGTACAGTAAAATCCTGAAAGTAACCCCTCCCATTTTCAAAAAAAAAAAAAAAAACTTAAAACTTTATTTTTTCTTTAAAAATGGTTAGCTCTAAGTTTCGCGCTACGTTTTAAACAATGCGTTTCCAAAATGGCGTCGCGCTGGAGATAGTTTATTTTTACAAGTTAAAACAAAAATGCACCTTCCAAAATAAATAAAAAAGCAGTACAATCGTATAAATTTCTTTTGCAACACATATGAACAAAAAGAAAAGGCGCCCTTGTATCAAAAGGCGTCTAGACCAAAGGAATAAAGAGATGAAACCGTCCTTCCTCCCCCCCCCCCCCCCCCGAGATTGTTCTTTTATTTTGTTTAAACAACACAGTTTTTTTTTCCTTTTTTGGGAAAAGAAAACATGCACATGGAGAGGGAAACTAAACTTCTAAAAATGCTTGCCAAGTAAAAAAACAGAAAATGTTCATTTTGAGTGAGTGGCAAATGAAGATGATCCGAAAAGGTGTAACATTCCCATCTGATTGCGTCATCACTGTCACATGATCGACGAAAACGAAAGATTTGATTTTATTCACTAGTGTATTTTTCCCTAGATGGCAGGGAGAAAGCAAATTTCATTTCAAGATAAACTCAACGTCATCAGCGATATTGATGATGGAATGAAGCAGGTTGATGCAGCTAAGAAATATGGATTATCTCAGTCTACAGTTGCAATGTTCCTCAAGAAGAGGAAACATATTGAAGATGCTGTGAGATCAAATTCAGTTAATCCCAAGTGAAAACAACTAAAAGTCACGGCTAATGAAAACATTGATGCTGCCGTCCTGAAGTCGTTTCAAGAGATGAGGGCAACAAATATCCCAATAAATGGACCCTTGTTATTGTTATGTGCACAAGCACGGAAATATGCAGCAATGCTAGGGAACGAAAGCTAGCAATGGTTGGCTAATGCGTTTTCTGGATCGCCACGGAATCACTTTCCAGGAAATTCACGGAGAGAAAAAATCTGCTCCGATGAATGAGGCAAATGCCTGGAGACAAGAGAAGATGAAAGATATTCTTCAAAAGTATGCACCGTAAGACATTTATAACGCTGATGAAGCTAGGCTGTTTTTTCAACTCCTCCCTGATAGAACATTGGCGTTTAAGCGTGAAAAGTGTCACGGCTGGAAGAAATCAAAACAAAGATTGACTGTTCTTCTGTTTGCCAATAGTACAGGAACACATAAAATTCAACCTCTTGTTATCGGCAAATCTTTGAAGCCAAGGTGTTTCAAGACTGTGAGAAGTCTTCCTGTGGAATATAAAACCAATAAAAAGGCTTGGATGACGTATAAATTTTTTCTGAATGGTTGCTGAAGTTAGATAAGGAAATGAAGAAGAGGAAGAAAAAAATTGCATTGTTGATTGATAATTGCTCCGCTCACACCTCAATTCCAAAACTACAATGCGTTGAAATTGTTTTTTTTCCCAACCAACAGCACTTCCATATTGTAGCCACTCGACATGGGCATAATTAAATGTTTTAAAGGATACTATAGGAAACGTTTGGTAGAATCGATCCTTCTGGGGATTGAAAATATAGTGGAAGACCCTTTTAAAGCTGTAAATGTTAAGGACGCATGTGACTTTATTGCTGGAAGTTGGTGGGCAGTAACAGAGAAAACCATTCTGAATTGTTGGAAAAAGGCCGGTTTAGGTGTCGTAGAAGATAAAATGTTATCTGATTGTGATGAAAATTCCTCAGACTGTGATATTTTATACGATCAGGAAATAGTTTTGAATCTCCAAACATCTGTGTCCCAACTCGAGGAAAAAACGGGCAAAAAATATGGAGTGAACGTAGAGGATTATTTGACAGCGGATGATGATCTTACCGCTTTCGCAGGAGTTACTGATGAAGAAATTCTCTCAGAAATTACTGGTGAGATGGAACATAGTGGAGAAGAAGACGATGAGGAGGAAGATGATGATGATAATACGAGTCCATCACAATCCTTATTGTCGACCCAGGAAGCACTTCAATCAGTCAAATCTCTGCGGACATTTTTTTCAAGTCTTCCATCCACAAACGAGGATCATTTTCGTGCTTTGGACTCAATGTATACCTTGTTGGTTGACTTAACAGTCAAAAAAACGGCCAAACAAACAAAAAAATATGGATTTTTTCCAATAAAAACGGATTTAAGGCATGTTTACGAGCTTATTTTCGGAATTTATTTCAATTGATAGTAATATTTAATCATAATTAACACCTTGCCAATAAATGTATTACAAATATACTATACATAAAAATATTTATACCTAGGTAATGCATATACTATAACATTTAAATAAAAAAAAAACTATTGTATTATCAAAATATATAGGCCCTCGATATAACAATATATCCCTCTACAACAATATATTTCTTTGATCCCCAAAAAATCATTATAGCGAGATTTTACTGTATTTATTAAATTCTATCAGCTATTTCTTCCAATTCCACCATTAATTTTCTTAGACCTTAAAACTTGAATTTAAGAAAATGAAAATATTGGATGGATGAGCAATTTCTTAAGAACAACTGCTTACAAAATATCATATATAAATGAGAATGATAAGTAAAGCATTTTGGTATTAAATTTTATCTTAAGCAATGAGATAAGTACAACAAAAAATAATTTTTACTAATAATAAAACTGAAAGTCTGGATCTCTGTCTGTCAGAATGTCTGGATCTCTGTGACGCGCATAGTGCCTAGACCGTTCAGCCGATTTTCATGAAATTTGGCACAAAGTTAGTTTGTAGTATGGGGGTGTGCACCTCAAAGGGATTTATCGAAAATTCGATTTTGTTCTTTTTCTATTCCAATTTTAAGAACATTTTCGAGAGCAGAATTATCATAAGATGGACGAGTAAATTACCAAGTTATCATGACATGGAACCGTAACATGGGCAGGCCAATTGGCAATAAATTCACCATACATTATTTGTAAATGTGCAGGCGAACCAAAAGACCTTTTAATGTTCTACTACGGGCAAAGCCGTGCGGGTACCACTACTAATAAATATGATATGCACACAGATTTTTTTCTATTTAGTATAAGCAATTGATTGCAATAAATTTGAGTAGGAAAATAATAAAATATTCAAATATACTAAGTGTGTAGTAACTTTGCAGTTATAATTAGCCTTCAATCATTGGTTCTTGTATGAGACTAGTTTTGTGATGATAGGAAAAGAGAGAATCTCTAAATTTATTAGTATGTAACAGTTTACAAAAAAAAAAAAAAAAAACTTGAATATGTTAATTATCCACTGCAGTTAATATAGTCGCTTGAGACATGAACTTGAAAAAATCCTCTGTTATTGAGAGAGAAAAGTGTTGTCGGCATGGAGTTGAACTACAATCCCAGCTCTATTGTGGTGGAAACCCTACATAACTATGTGCTTAGGACACTTCCCGCTTTCAATGTTTCTCCACCTCCCCAAAAGAAATGAGCTCTCCCAAAGTCTTACTTAAAGTTACTAGAACCAAACTATACATACATTTAAATGCAAAAGAAATTTAGAAAATAAAAATAAAATCTGAAATCATTTTTATGGAGGTATGTGTTTAAATATGTTTAACCTGTATCAAACTTCTATCATCTTTGTAGTTAAACCATAGACAAAAGTCATTGAGCAATGGTAGTGTCGAACCTCACTGACATTTTTAATCATGATGCACATCAAAGCCATTTTATTCACCAACCAGAGATGAATTTTTCCACATCATTACTACAAAAAATTACTTTTTTTATTTCCCCATCAATATATTTAAAACATTCACAAGAACGAATTCCCTTTATGACAGCCAAAGAACTTGCAAAACTTAGGAATATATGACTTGCTCTTCATTAGACAAAACATTTCGACTTGATTTCACCATCAAAGACAATCAAAAGCCAAAAGCCATAAACCATGCTCTGCACATAATGATGGTACATAAACACAAAGAGTAGGTGTTTATTTTAAAGGGTTTTTTTTTTTTTTTTTTTTTTTTTTGTCACTAGCAATCACTGCATCTCATGTTTTTGGAGATAAGACAATTTTAAAAAAATACTTTGTAAGTCCTTTGTGAATGAAATTGTTTCATATGTACAATAGAGACTTGCCTAATGCATTTGTCATTTATTCTAAACAAAAAAGCTTCAACTTTTTTCAGGGAAAATATGAAATAGTGACTTATCAAAAGCATGCATTGTAGGGTAAAATTACAAAAAATATAATAAATAATCATAACAGAGAACAAATAATGTATATATTTTTAATTATTTTTCAATAGAAGAGCAATTTAAAAGCTTGCAACAAAATGAAATTTAACGAAGAACAATGAAACTTTCAACCTGAACAACTAAACTTTATTAACTATTTAACCACTTTTATACTGGAATGAAGCAAGTATTGAAAAATACAAAAAAAAAAAAAAAAAGATATTGTAAAGCATGAAAGTTATTAACTAAGTAAATTTACTTTCACAAGTTAAATTTCCTCACCAGAGAAATCAAGGATTTAAAACAATTTTTGGAAACTAAAATATAAGAACAAGATTTACAAAAAGTTACCTTTTGCATTGCCTTTAATGTTTCTAGTAACTTCAGTTTAATTTCTTCTTCACTTGCTTCTTTTAATGCTAATTCTTTTTCTAGCTGTTTTATTCTAGAATTCAAAAGGCTTTTCTCTCTTTCTGCTTCTATTTCGAATGCCCTTTCTCTATTGAATAAATTTTAAACCAATCAGAAAAAAATAGTAATAAAATAAAATTTTAACAAAAAAAGCACAAAAAATTAGGGATGGGGATAGAAGTATAAGTTTTAACTAATACAGGTTTGATGAAAGAACAAGAGAAAAATCAGGAAATTACAACTTTGTTTTTCTTCCTGTTTTCTAATTATCATACATCTCTAATACTCTTTATAATTTTAAACGGAATAATATAATGTTTTTTCAAAATTGTTTGAAGTACTCATATCATATATGAGGCAGCGAGGAGCAAAGGGATGTAAGTGGAAAAATTAAAAATTTGGAGATAACCAGTACACATGGTAGGTGAAACTCTCCTCTGCCTCGGGGCAAGAGATGGTACTAGTAGAACTGGTATGTGCTGTTGTACAGCATGATTTAGAAAAAAATTTCAATGAAAGCCTACCTAGGATGTTATTTTCAAATACGTTTTACTCAAAACTTGAGAATGTTCACTTACCTCCCTTTGCTTCTCACTGCCTCATATGATATATCCTTCACAAGTCCCTCAAGCAATTGTAAAATGCATGATATTTTGAAATGCAGGCGATGGGGACAAGGGCGCCCATATGCAAAGTTGTAAGGGGGCTCAAATATTTTCCCCATGGGTTAAGAGTGTATTTTCTAAATGGAATCAGATTTCAGGACAGATTAAAGTCATTAAATAACTTATTCATTAATGGCTGGAGAATAAATATTTTCACATTTTTGCAAAGAAAAAGTAGCAAAAGCAAGGAAGTTCAAACTTCAAAGAGGGGACTTGAGCCTCCCCTTTACCCTTCCTATATGGGTGCCTTTGGACGGGGATTTTGTCTTTGGCACAATGTACAAAATTTTATCTCCTGATTCATAAGAAAGGAAAGGGTCTAATTCAAAAACATTGAAAATTTCGGTCCACATACTCCATTGAGCTTACTACCGTCAGATTTTAAAAGATTTAACCTTCTTCCTAGCAATCATTGTATTTCGCATTTTTAGAAAAATTATACAAAATCTATTTTAATGAAACTGCTTAATATACAAACACAAAACTTGATTAGTTTGAATTTGTGAATGTAATGCCCGAAAGGCATGTCCTTCTTCAGCAGGAGTAAAAACGGTAATAAATCGAAAGCAATGTTGTAAGACAAAGCTAATAATGATATTTTTAAAATTTTTGACAGTATTTAATGCTCATATAAATAATAGCCGATGATTGAGTAATCCGTGTGCTTCGAGAATGAAACTCGCGCCACGGCATGATAATTTATAATATGTTTTTGTAATGTTTAACATGCAGGGAAAGGCTTTATTGTGACAAAGCTGAACTTGATCTGGCAACTTAACAGTTTTACTGGTAAGTTGATTGAATGAGTTTTTTGGCGCAAGAGCCTTAGTAGGCTATACTGCCGTGTGCAGGTAAACGGCAGTATCTACAAAAATGTGTTTTTGAGATATTTGAAGAAACGCGTTTTTGATTTCCCACAAATATCAATAAAATATTGAAATTTGATTTTAGGCTATTCTATATGTTTATATCGATGTATTTTTTGGGCAGTTTGTTTCATTTTGATTTTGAAATCAAAATTTTAACTAAAGCAGATACTGCCGTTTACCTGCTCTTCGCAGTAGTAATTTTCATGCACTTTTAATGGCAATCAGCAGTAACTGCACAATGTACTATTGAATGACCAATAATTACAAATTCAACATAATACGGAGTAGATATGTCATTACGAAGTATATTTATTGCAATGTGAATAATATATTTTATTTTAAAAAATAAATAATACCGTGTATACACTTGATATAAATTTAATATAAATAAATGAAATGTCATTCAAAAATAAAATAAAAATTTATTTTTTACACAAATGTTTTTATGCCAATATAAAAATAAATTAATAAATATACATATGTTGGTTATAAATTTATTATTAAAGAGGACATAATTTAAATATGGTATCGACCTACATCCACTTAATATAAATTTAATCCAAAACACATTTACGTACCTCCTCAGATACTAGATATACTTGCTGATTTAAACAGTCCTTGCTACAACGAACTCATTTTTGTGCTTTACCTTTTTAAAAACACTAAATATAAAAAAAAACTTCAGTAGATTTTTTTTTTTTTTTTTTTTTTTTTTTTTGCGCATCTACTAAATCTTCTGTCATGTTTCTTCTTAATTGGAATTCCTCAAAATCGCGGACGAAGGGGGGGGGGGTGCAGACACAGAAGTTTTCAGATGAAAATTAATTTTTAGGAAATCAAATTCCTTGGCTGATGACAGTCAATTTGTTGTTGTTGGAGGAAGCCACAACATGTTCAGAATCGTGAAAATCAAATACATTTACTCAAAATTCAAATACTGACAATGAATAGTCGACAAGGCATATGTTTTGATTGCTTAAACTGCATTGTTGAAAACTCTTTATTGTTCCTACATTGTCACTTGGCAACTGGAAGTTTCTGTAGGCATTTTTAAAACTACGACAAACCGCTTAATGTTCCACACTTTGCAATAAAGCAATAAATATCCATGAATATTTAGATGAAAGAAATGCTTCGTGTGTTAACAATGGCTCTCATCGAACTACTAAAAGTGCAGCAGCTTAGTATATATAAAAAATTGTGAAAAATATCGTCTGCGACAAAACAAAACAAATGGAACAGAATCGTTCTGTTGCTACACGTTTAATTATCGTCTGCCAAGCATTACTTGTGTTTACTCGTATGTTATCTTCTTTAAGTGTACATTAGCAAAAAATAATTTTGTTTTATTGTTTCTAGAACACGGATATGAAGAATCAAAGATTTCAAACAAAAAGTTTTCGTCGACTTTATTTCAAATAAAGTATGATTATTTTCCCCAAGTATCTCCCCCTTTTAAAAGTATCTCTTACGCTCAAGGACGAGAGACGGTAATTCCCAAATTTTGCCGAAAGATAAAATACGACCTGGCACGCATACCTACAACTAATAAAAAGCGACTAGGAATCATTTTAAAAAATGCAATATTTTCTCTAAATTTGCCAAATTAAGGAAATTTTTGAGAGGTCACACAATGACCTCCCATCGGGGCGTTACTGCTTGCGCTTAGTTGAGCTAAAAAGAAATTGCGAAAACCGTTTATGCGTCTTTGTTCAAGTTTTGGCGGCGATTCATTTATGTTCCATTCTCCGGACAATGGTTATGGCCTGGTATAGATCAGTAAGTACATACTACTGATTACCTGTATAATGTAACGATAATATCAGTTACTACTAATAACCACTAAAAAAAATGCTTTTATTTAGCGTTATTCAAATAAACATGTTTGCACCATAAAACTGAAGAAACGTAGATTTTAAAAATTCCAAAAAAAAAAGAAAATGGAAAAAATTGCAGTTGATTCCATTTACCCTCCCATGGCAGAACGATCATGGACAAAAAATTTCATGAAAATCAACAAATTTGCAGTTACTGCCGTTTGCCTGCCCACGGGAGAAAGTTTTCGTTCTTCCGTGGGCAGGTAAAGAGCAGTAAGTACATACTGCCGACTTCCCGCAAAATGTTGCTAAAAAAGCAGTTACTGCTAATTACCACTGATAAAAAAATGCTTTTTTTTCTGCGACAGCCAAATAAAAATGTTTGTACTATAAAACTATAGTAATAAAGATTTCAAAAATGCAAAAAAATGAAAATCGAAAAATCTGCAGTTACCGCCGTTTACCTGCACACGGCAGTATACTGCACTTTACTGGTAAGACTGTGTCATTTCAGGAGAATGAAGAAACGAAAAAATGGTCAACAATGATCGCTACCTACTGGAGTTTAGGGTTAATCCACTGGAGTTAGGGTTACAATTTCAACTATCAAAATATCACCAAACAGGCAATGGCTTCGTTTAAATGCAGAAGCAGTTTTCACCGTCATACCTTGATGGGTGACTTTCTAGTCACTGATTAATTACTAAACACAGTCATTGGAAGCTTTTGAAGTTTTTTTTTTTTTCTCTAAACAGAGAACTACATAGCAATATTTTGCTTCTTTATTGTTTACTACACTTTTTCTGAACAGCAATCTATAAACCAAAGCCAAAACGTTATACAAGGTCAGCAACTAAAAATTTCAAGTACACTTTTGTAAAATAGTTAGCAATGTCTTTGAAAATCAAAAAAATAAAATGAGTCAACTTGAAAAAAAAAATTAAGCTAACTGCAATCTGTGTTTATTTCAATGAAAACAAGAAGTTCTGTCTAGAACTAGACGAGCCTACTTTCCCATATACCCATACTACTTTCTAGTACCTGATCAATATTCTCAAAAATAGCTAAAATTGCAAATTTTTTCAAACATACTTTTAAAATACTTTAAGCTGATTTCTAGGAATAAAATATTCCTCACTCATCAAAAAAAAAAAAAAAAACCACGAACAAATAAAATAGCAGCAACTTTTAAACAAAGCAGCTAATACACTTTTTTAGATTAAAAAAATCTTTAATAGCTTTCAAAATGAAAAATTAATAAGTAAAATAATTAAGCTCATTAAAATAAATACATCATATCAAAAAAAAAATCGTTTCTTTTTGCCCTGTTGCCAAAAACATTTTTTAAAATGAATTAATGCAATTACTAAAACAAAAAAACAAAAAAACAAAACAATAAAATGTCAACTTAAAGAAATAATTTTCTTTGTCAAAAAAAAAAAAAAAATCGTCTGCGCATATCTTATGTAGAAACATAAATGACTTCGAGTTGATTCGCCGGTAACTGAATACATAAATTTAAACTTTAGCGTGAAAATAAAAACAAGTCATATCAACAATAAGTATTTCACAGTTAAAACCATAGCTGAGGAGTCGGAGTCGGAGTCAATCTCATTTTGAGATAAAGGAGTCAGAGTCGAATATCGTTAGTCATTTGTCCATAAATTTTTGACAAAGCTACGAAGTCAGAGTTGAAGTCGGGGAATCGGAGTCCAATTAATTGTCGGGCACAGGAATCGGAGTCGGAGTCAGGTGCCTCTAAATTCTCGGAGTCGGAGTCTGGAATTTGTGGCGTCAAGAGCTATTTCTAACAAAATTTGTTTGAAGTAAATCCGCCTTCAAGTACGGAATGTACATTGACTTTCAGTTTCCCCGTAGGCGCTAATGTTAAGGGATTTGAACAGTTCAAAATTGAACGGAAAATTGTTCAAATCAAAAATATATTTTATATACAAGTTTTTCATCAAAAGCTTTTTCCTACAAAGTTTGTTTGAAGCAAATTCACAGTTCGGAATTGCCTTGAATTTCCCCGTAGGCGCTAATGTTAAGTTTTCTGAACTGTTCAAAATTGAACAAAAAATAGTTCAAATCAAAAAGTGAAATATGGGAATGAGGTGTCCTCGCCGAGATCTTTCGAACAAAAAAAAGTTTGTTCGAATCGGACTATTCATTCAAAAGTTATTAGGGGGGGACAGACAGACAGACCGACAGACAGACAGACCGACAGACATTTTTCCCCATCTCAATACCCTACTTTCCAATTTTTAATTTTTCGATATTTATTTAATTATTTTATTTATTTTTGAGTTTTTTTTTTTGTTTTTTGGGATATTTTTAAGATGCATTAAGCCTTCTTTCATGCTTTTTTCTTCTTTTTCTGACTTTTATTGGGAAAGTAGGCTAAAAACAAAACTTCATTTATTGTAAAAACATTAATTGCAGATAAATAAGAAGGAAAAATGTGTAAACAAATAATTTTTAAAGAAATTAATAATAGTTAAATTCATTTGAAAATATACATTGCATAATTATGTTGGCTTAAAAATGCAATCAAGTTTAACTTTGAGTTTGAAAGAAAAATACTGATAATGAAAAATGTGACTGAAATTCTAAATAGAAATAACCTTTGCTACATTTCAATAGTGCCTAAAAAATCCATAAAGGTACTATTTTAGAGAACAAGCAATTTATAAATATGAATTAAACAGCGGAAAAATTCTTATAAATAAGAAATATTTTGTAGCATAAAAATAATGAAAATTGAATACAGTAAAATACCAACTTTTCTGGCACCAGCTCATCTTTTTCTTTTTCCAAATAATACAACTTTGCCTCAAGATCTTTTATTTCTTTTCTGAATACAATTTCTTTTTCTTCATAATCTTCGATACATCTACAGCTCTTAAACAAGTCCTGAAATAATAGCAATACATGAATAAATTGCCCAGAACTACTATTACTACAAAGAAGCAGACTAACTCTATCAAATACAATTTACTATAGAAACTTCATGTTTTGAATAGAAATAAAATACAGTAGCCCCTTGTTATATCGCTCTGGTTGGGAGACAATAAAAAAGCGTGCTATATTCAAAAGCACCATATAACCAAGGTCATTAAAAACAGAGATTCCTTTAACCTTCAAGTAACCGATATGTGCATCTAAAATTAATCTAGCCTATTCCTATATTAAGCTGAATTTCTGAGCAAAAGTAGTAAAAGATAGTTGTCTTACCAAATACCTAGAAAGCAAAATAAAAATATCTTTTTTTTTTTTTTTGAGCAATCACGATTGCTTATTGCTTTCATTTGACTGTTTTTGATGTCCTATCATTTTATTTTCCCACCGCCACCCTCCGCACCATCACCGTGGACCTGCTGGCTCCACACAAAAGCATTCTCCAGTTTGCATCCATGTCCTACACACACGCGCATACATACACAACTACACACACACACGCGCACATACACAAACACATACACACATACACCTACACACACAAACACATACACACACAAACACACAACTACCCACACATTCATGCCTGCACACAGACACAAACACATATGCCTACAGACATATACTCATACCCCCCCCCACACACACGTTCATACACAAAACTACCCACACACTTATGCCAGCACACAGACACAAACACACATACACATAACCCGTACACACAAATACCCCCCCCCCCCCCACACACAAACACACATGCCTACATACACACACTCGTGATTGCGAAAAACATAATTTGATTTCAAAATGTCAAAATTCAAATAATTTTTTTTTCTGGTGAAATAAGAATTCAAATTAATATTTCTTAAAATGTAGCAAGCTCAAAATGGAATGCGCTCTTGTTTCATTATTGGCTGAAAAGAAAAGAAACAAATATTCCGAGGAAATACAATGATTTTACAACTTAAGTAAGAGACTTTAAGCTAAGTTTTATTTTATTTATTTTTTCGGGAGACAGACGAAAAGCGCTATATATCCAAATGTGCAATATAACAAGGTGGGATATAGCAAGGGGTTACTGTATAAGTAAAAAATCGAGTAAAGAGTAACGGTGTAGTGTGTAGAATAGGAGTACATTGGGGGATGGCGACTTGTTTACTTTTTACCACGGAAAAACAAAAATTTTGCTCATGTTGCCGCCATGCTTGCTCCACATGTTTTAATTTTACATGTAACTTTTGGTGTTGTTTAATGGATTAATATACATATTTAGTTAATTGTTTAACATTTTAATGCTGCTAAATATAATTTTTTTGGATTATTTATGTCATAATGTCACTTTAAATGATGTGTCTCGTTTGATTTATCTGGTTGATTAAATGATATTTAACAACACATAAAAATCATAAAACTATGAAATTGAAAGGAAAATAAATTAAAAATTCAGCATTTAAGTAGTCAGGTGAAAAGCAGTCAATAATTTAGTTAATTTTTGCATTTAAAAGATTCATGAGTGTATACACATAGAAAAAGTGCTTCAATAATACATGCTGATTGAGAAGAAATAGTGGGTGTGAACCTTCCTTTGAGAACTTTTTCTTACTTTACTCTTTTCTGTCTGATTTCTTTCTCCAAATTTGAGTATACTTGTATGTGTATTTTGTTGTTTTTTTAAAGGGATAATGTATCATTCAAGTTCAGAAATTTAGCTATTTCAACTAGGCACATTGTATAAGATGAACATGAACATTAATTGAACATTTAATAATCTTTAGCAATGAAAATCAAAATATATGGAATGAAAATATAAAATTTAATAATCTTTGACAATGAAAACATATGTTTAAAAATGCTTTCTCAAGAAACAGCAAACATTGAAGAAGATCCAGACCTGTCTTAAATCTTCAAGAGCTTTCTCAGAATTCTGCTTTTTCAATTCAGCTTCCAGGACGTTCTTCTGACAAACAGAAATTTCAGCAGACATTTCTTTAAAACGATTGATAAACTGCTGCTGCAACATTTCTGACTCTTTCAAAACAGCCATTACTTCCGAAAATTGGCTTTCATAATTCTCAATAACCTTGTTTTTCAAAAGCTCATTCGTAACCTAAATTTAAAAAATGATCTTTAGTAACTCACCAATTGAAAAACATATTATGACACAAACTTTAAAAAGCAGAAAGAAATAATGCTAACTGACAAATAAAATCTAAAACTTCAATGTATAATGTTCTATGGGTAACAGGAATAATAGTGCTGCTTACTGATAAATGGCAGGAAGTTTGGCAAGACCTCATTTGGAATATGATGTTCAGTTTTGGTCTCCTTAGCTTAAAGGTATTTATTTATTTAAAAGGGTTAAAGAAGGGATAAGCAGGGCTCAATCGAGCCAAAGTGATGCCCAAGTCCTGGTGAAATTTGTTGTCCTACAAACAATAAAATTCCCACATTTACAAAGTAGTAATTTCTAAAAGAAGGGATAAAATTTACCGTTTTTTGGTACCCTTATAATTGAGGCGCCCAGGTCCAAGGACCTACTGTGTGTCAATCAGGCCCTGGCAAAACCAGTTTGAAGCTTTTCAAATCAAAAGTTATTCTTGAAATCAGGAAAAATTACTAGTTCAATAGGGTTGTAGACCAAGATAATATAAACAAACACCATTTTCAGAAAATTTTGATATTTTTCTAAACAAATTTTTTTAATATTACTTTTTTTTTTCTTTGACGAGCAACAAATGTTGATCTTGAATTTTGAGGTACCTCAATTAATAATATTATAAAGCAATAAATATAATTGAAAAAAACATTCTGGTTGCATAGTAGTGCTCGACTAATTTTCAACTTTAAATTTTTTCTGTTGATCTCGATATAACACTCAGTAGTAACATGTTTTTTGACAGTAATTTTTTAAGCACTCATTTGAGTTCACAGACATATTAATTTTTTTCTAGGTCAGGTTGTAGGCACCTGAAATAATTTACCAGAAGCAGCTGTTACATGCAATGGGGTGAATTGCTTTAAGAGGGCTCTTGATGTTCATTGGCACTGTATGCACTGTGCTATACAAGTTGGGGAGCTTAATCTACAGTGATAATTTCACATGAGTCGGTGCAGGGCTGTATAGTGAGAAAATAATTTCTGGGAGGGTTTTAAAACTTTCATGCGGAGCTTTGCGCTATTTGTGCTAATGGTCAAGTCGTCGGGTTATTTATTATGAAATCATTTTATGTAGTTAATATACATATGAAAGACATTTGAATTTTGAACAATATTTTTTGGAAATTTTTAAACATAAACGAACATTAAAATGTCCAACCAAACTTTTAAGGGGAAGGGGATTGAACCCTAAGTTCCCCTACTTGTATATGGCCCTGCATGGGTGCATCTAGCTGGAAGAAAGAGAGGGTGGGTGCACCCCACTCCTCCAAAAGATATAGAGTAAAATCCTTCTAATGCGGATACTAACGGGACAAATTTTTTTGTCCGCAATAGAGAGGTGTCCCCAGGACAGGGGTTTAATAATGTTATTTGCATTGGAGCTGGGGAAATTAAAAATTGTTCGCATAAGAGGGGTGTCCGTTAGGAGAGGTTTTACTGTATATACTCAACACATTTCATAGGGAAAAACAAAAAAACACTAATTAGTATACACAAATGCATATTTACATAGTTTCAAAAATCTGGGAAGAGGCAATTAAACGAATGCTCAAATGCCTGCCCCCTTCCATTTTGAGCTGGTCCCTATAACCAATGAGTGCAAAGCCATCATTTCATTGCCATTTTTTATGGGATTTTATTAAAGATTCATAATATACATTGTGACTTTGCAGTATTTCCATTGGAGGAAAAAGGAGACTTACTTTATGTTTGAATAGAGCAACCAAATTTAACAGGTTGGTTGATCACATGACAGCTAATGACATCAGCTGTTACTTACCAGTTGCTCTGCTAGCCAATACTCTAGAGACGCTTTTGGTTAAACCGCAGTTACTTGAGCAGAGGAATAATGCGCAGGTGAAAAATAATTTATTTTAATTGCTCAAAAATGTCACATGTTTCTAACAACCAGTTTAAATTGCTGTCAACCGGTTAAGCTATTAGAACAACTTCAGCAACAAGTTAACCAGTAGCTGTATTAGAACGCTCCTGCTTAGTCACTGGTTGACTGTGGTTGATTGGTTGCTCTATGTGAACACAAAACTTGTTAATCTGCCTCATTTTATGTTCATTAAACTAATAGTGAACAGAAGGAGAAGACTTTGCATAACAGACATTCAAAAGCTTAAATTATATTTTTACATGAAAGAGTTCCATTGAATGCATTATATATAAATATTTACACACCACTTGAAAAGATGCAGCAACAGTTCGCAATCTTTCCAACATGGCAGCCATGTTCTAATGGAAGTACAGCTCTGAAAGATGAAAAAATAAGAACCAAGTAAAGTACACTGTTAGTAGTTATTCACTAAGCTAACTAATAACAAAGTTATTTATTTTAAAATCATCACAAAAAAAAAATCGTAAATGTTAAACAGATTTTCAGTACTTTTAACACTATTAAAAGTAACGATAGTAAAGGCAACAGGCACGGGTATCCCTTAATGCTAGCAGTGTTCAAAACAGGTATGGAAGTACTCTACGGCAATGGTTAATTTAATTTAGAAGAAAATTATTGCTTTTATTGGAGCATTTTGGAGAAACAATAAAACAATCAGTTTTAATGGTCAAAGTATTAAAAGTCTACTTTTTTCACTTGCATGTATGGAAACACTATTTGGCATGTTTTGTTGGTTTGTGAGAAAAATCTTCTTTCAAGATTCAAAAATATAACTTAAGATAAAAGGTGTCCTTTTCATCGAAACAATGTTCTTGTAAAATGTGTTTGAGCAAAATTCCAGTTCTCCCTGTTTATTTCTGTGAGGAGATTCCTCCCATACTTCTGTTGACATTTGTATGGGATAAGGGATTACTCTCATACCTCTATAGACGTTCTAAAAATTATGCTAGTAATTCGACAAAAAATAAAGCTTTGGGATTTATTAATAGATACATTTTGAACAATTTCAAGCAAGTTATTCTTCCAGTACACTGATGTTTGGTAGTACTTCATTTGGGATCTGCTGTTCATGCTCAGGTTATGTCTTCTTATCTAAAGGAAGATATTTACAGGACAGAGTTCTAAGAAGTCCAAATAAGTAGTAAGTGGACATTCAGATATACATCCAGTTAACTCCTGCACAGCATTATCAATCTATAGTCTGATATTTAGAATTTGGCAATACTGAATCTAGAGGGGGGGGGACAAGTACCTTTAAAAAAGGGGAAGGATACTGACTAAAATTTCATGGGGGAGGGCATGCTGAAGAATGACCTTCCTCCCCACTTTGAACAAACCTATAGTTATATGGCATAAAAAATTTCTGAAACTGCTTGGGTGTCAATAAAAGGCACTGAATCGGCCAGGAATAAGGCACTAACTAATAGGGCATAAACTTGCTAATTAATTTCATAAGCTATGAAAAGAAGAAGCATTTCAAATATTTACTTTTAAAAATAGTTAATGGATTGAAAAGATTACTGAAAATTGTTTACATCTTTACTAATAATAAAGCGGAAAGTCTCTGCTTGGATCGCTGTGACGTGCATAGTGCCTAGACCGTTCGGACAATTTTCATGAAATTTTGCACAACATTAGTTTGTAACATGAAAATGTGCACCTCGAAGCAATTTTTTCGAAAATTCGATTTTGTAGTTTTTTTATTCCAATTTTAAGAACATTTTACCCAACAAATTATCATAATGTGGATGAGTAAATTAGCAAATTACCATAACGTGGAATTGTAACATGGGAAAGCAAATTGGCGAAAAATTCACCATCTATTATTTGTGAATATACAGGCGAATCAAATAACTTTTTAATTTTCTACTTGGGCAAAGCCGTGCATATACCACTAGTTTTTTTTTTTTATAAAGCGTTTGAACACAATGTGGACAGATAAACATCAATGATGGTTTAGGGAGGGGGGTCATAATCCCCATGAATCTCTTCTTGCAACCGCCCATCTTTGCCTCGGTCAGTCACTTCTGGGAAGGGGCAAATTCATCCTATTTCTGTGCTTTTTCATTGAAACACAACGTAAAAATTTAAATGAAGCTAGGTAAGGGTTGTAGTTTCAAGTGTTATCCCTGGCTTTAAAAAATCGAAGATAAGATACTTGAATTAGTATAAAAATATGATAAAAACATAAAATGCTTGCAAAGATTTTTTTGAAATGACATGTACAGGACAGAGTAGTCTCTTACATGGACTTGACAAATGGAGTTAATTTTATAACATCACAGGGTTCACTGTAGCCATCATACAGATCTACGTTCAGTCAACCTACTTGTCAGTCAAATTCAACTAATATTTTAGCAAATTAATTATGTAGTAAAGTATGTTTGTTTTTAAATACTGTTTAAGGCTTTCACGGCCGGCGTCAATATGAGGAGATAACATTTCCAGGCTTATTGGCCGTGGTCTAATTGGAGTAGAAATTCCAGACGTTTCGGCTTGCTTTGCTGCAGCCATCATCAGTGGTTTGAGTTTGGTGTGACATCAGTCTCACCATGGAAATGTTATCTCCTCATTTATGTTTGTTTTTATTGATAATGAAATTCAAATTAAGGTATATATGGGCAGGACCCGATCAAGCCAAACTGGTGCCCAGGTCCTGAGTAGAATTTGGTGCCCCTCCCCCATGAGAAAATCCGCACAATTTTAAAGTCAATGTTTCATACTAGAAACTACATTTTAAAGGAACATTACTACATTTAAAAAAGGAAACCTGGGATTTGAATACTAAACACTTGATAGTCACCAAACTAATCACAGTTAAAAATGCCTCTTAAGGCGAAAAAGAGTTAAAAAAACAATTTAAAACTGCAAAAAAAAAGAAAAAAAATCTTACTAAAATTCTGACAGCAAGCTTTAAAAAGGCTTCTTTCTGGCTTTAACAGAGGCAAATGTGTCAATCAAATAATCGAAATCTATGTTTGATGTCACAGAATTTTCAATGGTCAATAAGGAAAACACCTGTAACTTATCCTGAGAAATGCAGCTTCTCAAATGATTTTTGATTCTTTTCAAAATTGAAAAGGAACGTTCACTGGAACAGCTGCTGATAGGCAAGGTAAGAAGAAACTGCACGGGTGAATCCACATTCGGAAATGTATGTGTAATGTTTAGTGATCCTTTGTAGTAGATTGTAGACCTTGATGTAGATGACCTTTTAAAACATTCTCCAGGAGAAGGGCTATGTTTGCAAAAATTTGAAAATGTGTTAATTCTTCTGGAAAATGTTCATCTATGTCATCCGAGTATTTTTTTTTTTTTTTTGAAATTCTAGAGCTAAGGAACAAGGACTTCTTTACACGAAAATTTTTTTTAACTTAATGAGTTTTGAGTTGATTTTTAAAAAATTTTGAGCCCCTTCTTCCTTAAAGTTGAGAAAAAGTAAAATAAGTTTTAAAAAAAAAAAAAAAAAGGAAGTATGTGAATTTAGACTAGGCCATTTTGGTGCTTCTAAATTTGTGGTACCCAGGTCCGCGGACCCGTCGGACCGTGCGGTAATCAGGCACTGTATATGGGTAGTTGGATTTCCCAATTCACTTTTCACTATCTCGTAAATGAAAAATAAGGGAACCCTGCACTTATACACCTTGATTATTGGAGAAAAAAATACTTTAAAACATATCAATTTGATGTTATTTTAAAATTTTTTAAAAATCAACAATTATTCATACAAAATAAATTAAATTCATTTTAAACAAAGGACAAACTACAAAATATTTAAACTACAAAGTACATCAGATGCTGTCCCACTTTGAGAGCTGGGGAGTTTCATGAAATCAAGAGAAGGAGGAGCTGTCAAGAAGTGAGGTATCACACTTTTTATTAACACGCTTTTATTAGCTTCACCTGTATGTATGTATGTATGTATGTATGTATGTATCTTGTAACGGAATCTTGCAACTCAAATTTCGCCCACATCCTGCGATCGGATTCTTTTGAAATTTGGCACGCGATCTCTGACCCGATGACAATGCAATATTCTATAATCAAATTAATTAATTAACTTTTAATTGTTAGTTTCCTTCAATTTCAATCAATATTTTGGCATAAATCCAACAATGTGAAAAAGGAAAAATTTTTAAAAATACATTAAAAAATGCTCACAAAAATTATTTAAAAATATCTACAAAAACCTTTAATTTTTCTGCATCAGACAAAATTTGTTCCAATGTTCCAAGGTAATTAGAACATGAAATATAATTGTTTTTAACTAATTTCATGCCAAAAATTAGGTGAGTCTTCAATTGGAAATTCATTGCTGATCAGACCATTGTTGAACAAAACTTTTATTCAAATGCATCTCAAATTTTCAAAGTAATATAAATATGATTTCCGCAAACATACATCGATGACTCACAGTAGCTTCCCATCGGGGTGTCCTTGTCTTAACTTTAAGATATTACCTCGCACTCGTTTTATCAATAATTTCGTTTCCTGATAATTCTCCAACATAAGACTAAAGAACAGAAAAATTAAATAACAGTTTTAAAAAACTAAAAAAGCACGCTTTCGTAGCAAAATGAACTAAAAAGTGAAAAATAACCTTTGGATGATAGTAGTTGACCAATCACTTAATTTTAATGTAATACAAAAAAGCGTGGGGGGCTTCTTATCAATTGTCTTGAATTTCTTCCATTTGTTGTTCAAGCAAAAATGTAAATAGACAGCACCCCACGCTTTTTTGTATTGCATAAAAATTAAGTGATTGATCAACTACTATCATCCAAAGGTTATTTTTCACTTTTTAGTTCATTTTGCTACGAAAGCGTGCTTTTTTAATTTTTTAAAACTGTTATTTAATTTGAATATCTTTATGAAAAAATAACTATACTGGCGTCTCATTTCTATTTGAGTAAGATAATGTGTCAGATTTCTTGAATTTGAAATACTGTTAGAAAGGAAACAAAGTTTCTTAAAAGTCTTGAAAAAGGCTGGACATTTCTTATATAAAAGAATGTAGTCTGTATAAAAAGAGTACTTCGAATTAGCCTTTAATTTTGTGTGATATTCAACAAACATTCAAAGTTTTAGTTTTCAAGTATCCAAAAAGAAAGATAAAACAAACTTACTTGGCGTAAATGAATGCAAAAAACGCAAAAATTAATTTTTTGCTTGTTTGAAATTTCTAAATGCACGCTATGACTAGGCGCTTGCGCAAAACAGAGGAAAACATCAGTGGTTGCTATGGTAACAAATAGCTTGTGGAATTTTTTTTTTTTTTCAAATTAGTTTCCCAAACTTTTTTAAGTTAATAGATTAACTTAATTACATGCCTGTAATGATTTTTGATGGTTTGAAAATTTTAATCATTTGCTATTTAGAAAAAACTGCAAAAGAGTTTTCCAGTTTTACGCTGGAAAACATTCACTGCAAACCGTACGTTGTCATGTTTACACTTGTTTCTCTGTTTTTCTTGTCATCTGTTTCTTCTCGTGCCGATGTACTTTCTCCGTTTGAAAAGATTAATATGTCAAGTTTTCTTAGTTTGAGTTATTTACATTTCTAAATCCTAAATTTTCATCGGTAAGCATCTTTGTTTTCACACATCTGAAACTAATAATATTATGAAGTCCATTCTTAAAATATCTCTTCAAAATGAACAAGAAGTGTTTCTGCTTTCTGAATATGTGCCTGAAAACAAATTATCGGTGAAAATTTTAAGCGTAGGGCAAAACGAAGCTTGGCACGGGGAGATTAGTGATCTGGATTTAAGGTCCCAAGCGGCGCATATTCGTCTTACTTTCAGTAAATTCCTCACGAAAGCAAAAAACGCCTTCTTTTATTCAAACCAAAGCGATGTGAAATACATCTATAATCTAGAAAAACGAAATTCTAAGCATGCTTTTGAGTGGAAAAGTATTGATTGTGAGGAAACTATCATCAAATTAGGTTATGTGCTTGTAGAGAAAACCGATTTCAAGACTATATGTTCCGAGGTTTTAACTTGCGTCTCTCAAGAATTACTAACAGCAAATAATATTCATAACGAACTTAAAGCTACGTTAGAAAAGAGTGAAAGCAAGCGATCAGAACTAGTGGAACTGCTTTCTAATGCTACAGAGGCCAAGTCAAGTGTTGAAAAAGAATTATATTCTAAATTTGTTGTTTTACTCAACGCCAAGAAGCGAAAAATTCGCGAGTTAACGTCTAATATCAGTGATGATTCCAATGATTCTGGGAAGCTACAAGTGAAAAAGAAAGCAAAAACCAATCAGTGTCCAATCATGTTTAGTGATTCTTCTAATGAGGCAGAAAACGTGGATGATCCAATGCCCTCAAGTTCTAAGAGCTTCTTGTTTGATGACAATTCACCAACTCTTATAATAACTCCTAGTAAAATGCGTGATCGAAAAACTGTTGTATCAGAAAAAGCAACTAAAAGAATTGAATTCAAGGCTGCAACTACTAACCACGTGCCGCAGACTACTGAATACGAAAGCGATGATGATCTCTTCGAACATTTTTAAATTAAATATAAATTAATAATAATTCAGTTTTATACTTTATTTCACTAATTAATGGTTTTACCCAAATTTAACATTTTCAATGAGTTTTATGTATTTATATGCAGTGCATTAAAATTTTTAAGAATTTATCTTTATTAATACATTATTAATGATTTTAATTAGTTTTCAATGTTTTTAAAGAAACTCTTTTAATGATGCTTTAAGAAACAATGTATTTTGGAATTATGTATTATCGATATGACTTTTTAAATAATATATTTTTGTATTAAAAATCAAATCCTTGTTGTCCATTTGCTAATAAAATTCCATTTGTTCCTTGCTGTAATTGAATCTTTTGTGTTAACACTACAATGCAAATCATATTCCAATTTTAGTTTTATTGAATATGTTGTGTTACTGCTTTATATATATATATATATATATATATATATATATATATATATATATATATATATATATATATATATATATAGACTGTAATATAAATTAACATTGTTTCCTGGCTAGAAATAAAAGAATATAAAAGTTAGGTAGGAGTGAAACTTTTTGTAGGCAATATTCAAATTCTGGCCTCCAATTAAAAAATTAATGTAAAAAAAAAAAGTAATAATAATGCAATAATTTCCCAAAACTTGTTAACAGGTCATGATTGAAGATGTTATGTATTATATTTATTCCCCTTCCTCGTCAGCTGCTATCTCATGAATCCTTAAAAATGCGTTAAGTGCCTTATTTCACTGACCTGTTACAAAGAGCCCTTCAAAGTGCTTAATTTTTAACATTTTTTTTTATCTATATATATATTTTTTGACAAGGTGCTTTATTTTTGAAGCAAATCCTTAAAAATTGAAAAATTGTTTTCTTTCCTTTTCTCTTTAATTTCAAAGCCCGTTGTTTAAATTTCTTTCACTGAAGTTAGAAATTTAAATGAAGTGCTTAGAAATACTGTCCGTTTTTGTTTACTTTTTTGTTGTTGTTTTTTTTTTTCAAAATCAATATTTATTAAATATTTTTAAAAAGCTTTTCCAACTCCCATTTTCCCAGTTTTCTTTTTAACTCTGATCATGAATTTTTCTTGCTCAAGATAACTGCCTGTTTTTGGTCTTGTTTTAGTTTGAAGACGTATTTGATAATTACATACTTACTAGCTTTTATGCATTAGTGGGATTGCCAACTACTCAGACTTTTATAAAGTTTCACTGAAAAAACTGACGCGATGGTTCTGTCAGTATTTATGTTCTTCTTTTCTGGTTCCTTGTAATATTATGATTTTTGATAATTCAAACTTTTAAAACTTTAACTTCAAAGCTTTCAATATTACTCAGTCTTTTCTATTTTTATTATGTTTCGTAATTTTAACGTGATAAATAACGTATCGCTCACTCCTTTCAACAACATCCCAGGAAACGTGATTTTGCAAAAGAGCAATTTTAAAAATTAAGAGTAAGATGTGTTGTAGAACTACATTTCAAGTCACTGATTAAACCTTTCCTTATGCATAAAGCATAGGAAGGTCTTTTTCAAGAAAATTTGGTGTTTCTTCTCTGTTTCATGAAGAAGGAGAATAAAAAGTGTAAGTTTTAAAAAGTTGCATTTTATTTAGGACGTTTTTGCACTAAAAAGTAACCTCCCACCCAAGTGTAAATCTCTGCTTTGAATAAATTTTTGCACATCGATTGAACCAGAGTTTCTCTTATCGGCAACCGACACCTTTAACGTGGTGAAATTTATCCCGAAATAGGATTTTTTACCTTTTTTGGCGGGATACACTGACAAATAACCCTGCTTAAGTATCAATGCCAATCTGAATAAAACTTTGCACATCGATAGAACACTTAAAAATATTGTACATTTTTTTTTTCTTCAGTAAACACTTTTAAAGTGGGTAAAATTTACCCCTAAATGTTGAATAATTAGGAATTAGAAAGCGCAATACATATTATTTATTTAAATCACAAAAATTCAAATAATGAGTGACAATTTGAAAAAACTAAAACTAAAATTGACATGTTCCAGGATTTTTCTGAAAATACTATTTATAAGGATAAAACGTCCCTCGCTAACTTACCCTGTCACGCAATTCCATGTCAGCAAAATCACCTTCTTGATCTCACCATTTCCATTCTCAATAAAATTTGCCATTTAGGACACATATGACAAAATAAATGAACCTGCCACTTTTTAGATTTCTATTTTGAAAATTGTTCGAAATATAATCCAGTAAAAAAACTTAAAGTATACGAAAAAAATAATAAAAAGTACGTTCTTACAAATGACTAACTTCTCTCCTAATTATAGTAGAATATAAATTCAAGCAACATTGTAAAGCTAAAAAATAAAGCTCTCTATTGATGTTTAACATGACCTTTTTAGGAAAGATTTTAGTTTTAGGGTCATTCACCGCAGTGCAGTAATATTGCAAATGATGATTTACCCCTATAAATAGTATTTTCAGAAAAATCCTGAAATGCATCAACTTTAGTTTAATTAGATTTTTCAATCATTATTTGAATTTTTGAATTAAAATTTAAAATAAAAGAATGTATTATACCCTTTATTTTCCAATCATCCAACATATAGGTGTAAGTTTCACCCTGTTAAAGGTGTCTGTCGCCAATAAGAGAAACACGGGTTCAATTTTCAGTAAGTTACCGCCCTATAGCCAGGGCTAAGGCAGAAATACATGAAATACACCGCCAGCTCAGTCGAATTCCAACTGAGGACTGCAGTTTTGTGCTTATTAGCACTCATCAGCCCGACTTATGAAGTGACTGAGCAGGAGATGAAAAAACCTCTTAAGAAAGCCAAGAGTGCCAAACAAACTGGTAGCTGATATACGGTATATGATATACTGGTAGCTGATACACTTAAAAATATTGAACCCTGACAGGTTCAATATTTTTAAGTGCTCTATCGGTGTGCCAAGCAGTTTTATTCCAGTCGGTGATTCACATTTGGGTAGGGTTACTTGTCAGTGTACTTTAATAACTTAATATTTACCGGTAAATTTCACCCCGTTAAAAGTGTTCACTGCCAATATAAAAAAAAACACATGTTCAATATTTTTAAGTGTTCTATCGATGTGCAAAGTTTCATTCCGATCGGTATAATGATACTTGGGCAGGGTTACTTGTCAGTGTATCCAAAAAAAAGGGTAAAAAATCACATTTAGGGGTAAATTTCACCCCGTGGAAGGTGTTTTTTAAACATAGAAAAAAAAAGAGGTCCAATATTTTTAAGCGTTTTATCGATGAGCAAAGTTTTATTGAAATCGGAGATTCACACTTCGGTAGGTGGGTCAAATTCCCTCCCCCAACCCTTCTTCCTTGAAAAAATCATAACTTGGCGTTAGTGAACATCGACTGTATTGAAAACATTAATGTCGAAGCTAAATGTGAAGTAAAACATATATGGATAAAGTAATCCAATCACTGATGGATGGAATAGAGGAAAAGCCCGCCTTAAACTGAAAATAAATTAATGAAAAAAAAGCAGAATCGGATTTTAGGGGGGAGGGGACAGGCCCCTCCCAAAAAGATAAATTAAATTCCTTATTTCATTTACAATCTTTTTAATAGACTTCTGTGCATCATAACGAATTTTTTTCGTTTTTTTAAAAGGAACGCAAAATATACAAAGCATGTTTGAATAAAAATATTTTTGTTTGCTAAAGAAGTATACTGGTGTTAAAGGCCAGAGTGGCAGGAAGCATTTAACTCGCTGGTTTGAAATACAAGGGAACGTGATATCGTATTTCGTCCATGAAATCTTCTTTGATGAAATCAATAATTAACATTAAAAAAAAATCTGTAGACGTACCTAAAGAGTCATTTCGATCCAGTAAGTTATTTTTCGAAATAATATAGTTCTTTTGCAGCTTATAAAAAATGCAAAACGAAAGAAACCACAAGGTAGTTTCTTGGTAAAACCGTAATATTAATGAAAACGGAATGCACTATCAAATTTGAAATCTCAACTGTATCATGGCTTTAAGAACAAATGTACAACTGCTTTGAAATTTGCAAAGAAATAGTTTCTGAATCTTTATCTTTATTACTAATAATAAAGCTGAATGTCTCTCTGTCTGTCAGGATCTCTGTGACGCGCATAGCGCCTAGACCGTTCGGCCGATTTTCATGAAATTTGGCACAAAGTTAGTTTGTACAATGGGGGTGTGCACCTCGAAGCGATTTTTCGAAAATTCGATGTGGTTCTTTTTCCAATCCAATTTTAAAGACAAAAATATCATAAGATGACGAGTAAATTACGAAATTATCATAACGTGGAACGGTAACATGGGCACAAGCCAATTGGCTAGAAAATTCACCATACATTACTTGTAAATATACAGGCGAACCAAAAGACCTTTTAATTTTCTATTACGGGCAAAGCCGTGCGGGTACCACTAGTTCTTCAATAAAACTTGGATATTTTATTATATAGTTTCCCTTTAATTACAATACTCTCTTAGTTGCATTCTGTTGTTTTCTAGTTAAAACATAAATTAATTTATAAAAACTCAAATGAGATATAGTTTTATTTAATAACCTTGCTCCCTTGTTATAATCATTATGACAGTGTTCCTAATTAAAACCGCTCATTAACCATCTCGGTGAAATTATATAGAGTTTAGTATTTAATTGACTTGAAATGTTAAAGTTTTTCACGTCCACGTTCAAAGTATATTAGTGAAATATATGAGGTAGTGAAAAGCAAAAAATGCAAGTGGACATTTTCAAGTTTTGAGTAAAATGCGTATAAAGATAATGTTTTAGGTAGGCTTTCATTGATTTTTTTTTTCTAGATAATGCTATACAGCAGCAACTACCAGGGCTACTAGTACTATCTCTTGCTCCAAGACAGAGGATGGGTTCACATACTATTTGTAGTGGTTATCCCAAAGATTTTAATTTCGCCACTTGCATCCCTATGCTTCTCACTATCTCATACGTACTTAAAAGTACGTATATTAATTGGCCTTAAGGGATCCTAAAACAATATTTTAAAATTAAGTCATGAAAACTTTTTTATAAACTATTCTAGTGGGGGGGGGGAGCTTTCAATTTCCGGGCCCCTTCAAAAAATTATTTCTATATCCGTCCCTTAAAAAAAGTATCTATTTCACATTTTTCTTTTCTTTCTTTTCCAAAAAGAACTGATAGGTGCTTGAAGGGGAAAACATCATATAGAATCGATGTAAGTACATTTTTAATAATTTGTTTTTCTGTTTTGAATTGCAATCTGGTGGAATTAAGAATTGCAAATATTGAAAATTTGAAATCCATAAACATGGTGATGAATGGTAAAACACTTAATTTAGGTTCAATCGAGGTGTGAGGAGGATGCTCCTGAACTTTAACTTATTTCTTTTTTGACAGGTAATACCTTGTCTGAACTCTTATAAATCGGTTTCGAGTAAGTTTTCAATTGCGATATTCATTTGTTTTCATTGTTCTTATTTGGTCTTTTAAGTATTCATTGCTCTTAAAGAATGTATCGCCGCCTTGAGAATTCAAATCGCCCCTTAAGGGGGAGATCGCCAAGTTGGAAACCGCTATGTTAACTCGTTTAGACACCAAGCGATGATGATCCATTAAAATGTTAAGTTACAGGTTACAGCATCATCAGCAAAACCGACAATAAGATTTTCGCATTTCTATCCTAAGTGACGTCACGTTTGCTATTTCATATACTATTCATATACTATTGTTAAATTCCAATAATTGTAAATACTGTTCGCATGTTCTCAGTAAAACTACAACAATATAATTTTAAAGTAATCCATTGCAACAATGCTTCAATTCTTCAACAAAGAAATGTTTTAGCTTTTGTCACTTTTGAGTGGATGAGAACCTGAATAGGAGGAATTCCAACTCGAGCTATTTAAAAACGTAAAAATTGCGTAAAATTTTGCAAATACTTATTAGTAAGTCAATTTTTAAATTCTCTATATAAAATGCATCATATTGCAGTAACAGATTTTTACATTTCTTTCGGTATTTCCTCAGTTAAGGATACAATTTTGGCTATCGTTCATATTGCCTCCATCTTTACTCTTAATGCTTTGATTTTAAATTCTAATTTTGGGCTTTTTAATGACCTGGTAATTTATTTGGTGGACATATTTTCCGTTTTAATGGTGCTTTAATATTGTTTAAAGATTTATTTTATCGTTTAATACGAGTTTAGGAATAAAAAAGATCTTTGAGCGTCAATCTTCCCAAAATTCAATTTTAAGATCATTAATAAAGAATAAAATATTGCGGAACTGAATATCCTAATAAAATCGGTTGCCTAGACTTACTCAATATGGAGCTTTTTCAACATACGATTAAATGCGAATTACTTCAAAAGATTTCGTAAAAAGGAGCTTAAAAAATGTGAACAAAGAGGGCCAACTTTCATCAAACGTCGTCTTCACGAGCTATTTTTAAATGTGATATTTGGTACAACTTTGTTGCAATACCTTTAGGACATTTAATTGGTTCTATACAGAATTAAATCTAATTCAACGACTAATAATAGAGCTGTACACCAACCACATATGAGGCAAAAGGATGTAAATGCCAAAATTAAAAATTTGGGGATAATCAGTGCAAATGGTAAGAGAACTTCTCCTCTGTTTTAGGGAAATAGATGGTACAAGGAACTCTGGTGGGTGTTGATACACATCCTGATTTAGAAAAAAAATTCAATGAAAACCTACCAAGGATCTGAACTTTACTCGTTTTTTACTCGAAACTTTGAAAAGTTCACTCTTATCCCTTTGCTTCTCACTACCTCATATAATAAACAAAATTTCTATACATTAATGAAGATGGGGGGGAGGGGGCGGATTTAAAAAATTTGTTCGATGTGTATAAATAAATGTTATGAAAGCTCTGCGTGTATGAGCCAAAGCTAACAAAATTGTTATTTTTGAAAGAAATGTTTATATCTTCGTGAATATCAGTGATAATTTCACGAAAATTTATAAAAAATATTGACATAGTAAGTAAATTAATTTCTGAAACTTACAGCTTATTCCATGATATTTACGAGGAAGGATGATCCAGAAGCTTTTGTTTTCTTCCGCTTGTTATTGGTTCCCTAAATGCACGAATGATATATTTTTTTTTTATTGGAAAATGATTGCTGGAGCATACAATTTATGTGACAAAAGTTACAAAAAAATTCGTTTTTTATATATTTTTATATATATATTTCTACAGAAATTTGTAAAAATATAATTTTTTGCAAGTGTACTGAAACTTGTGAGTGATAGCATATAAAGTTCTTAAAAGGCTCCTATTTTTTTCAAATACCTCTAAACCCTGTCTAAATCTATTCAAAAGTGGAAAGCTCTCCTTCTCGTCGAATGTAGTAGGGGAAGCTGCTGTACCCACGGATAAAACTTCTACTTTTCAATTTTTGCTGGTCTCTGTGAAGGGATAATCAATTGGTAAAATTTCCTGGCAGACACTACAACTTATCATCTAATTTGGCAATTTTTGTCAGGTGAAAGTTTCGAAGCTTTCAACAGCAAAATATTTTTCTTTAAAATCATCTTTTTTGTCCGTGGGTACAACACACCGTTCAACCCACGGACATGGCTCGGCTCTTTGTACCCATGGATATATAAAAAATAATAAATAAGTTTGAGGGAACTCAATTGTCCTCAATACATTTTCATAAGCCATTTTATACTGAAAACCTTCAAACATCAATTGAAAATAACATTAAACGAAAAATCCAACAGAAATCAAACTTTGAAAATTAACCGAATTTTAGGTTACTTAAAGGTTTTTTTTTTCTTTTTTAAATTATCCTTTTTTTTTAGCATCAGTGAACTCTTCAAACAAAAATATTACTCTTAATAAAGTCGAATATGCTTTTAAGCAAAAAAAAAAAAAAAAAAAAGAAAGAAAGAAAGAAAAATTAGATACATGACTAGTATGGTTCTCTATGTACTTATATAATGACTTCAATTTATATGAAAATTGAAACCTTTAAAAAAACTAACCCATTACAAAAAAAAACTCACTTTAGATTAACCCAACAAAAACCAAAAAAAGTCGAATTCGAATGAAAACAGCTGGGATTGATAGTCTGTAGATCCTACAACAGCAGGTGGGGGTAACTTCCACAAAATATCTTCCAGCCTTAATTCAAATTTATCATTATTGTAGAAAGTAAATTTTGGGTGCTGATGACAAGGCACCATTTTGAGGTACTTCACATTGTAAGAAGACTCAGATGTGATCCAAGCACACTAAAAATTGCAGTCCGTGGGTACACATGGTTATGTGTCCTTGGGTAAAAAGGAACACCCTTTTGGTTTTGAAGGCCTGTCACATCGACAAGACCACAGTTTCATAATATTAAAAATCAGAAACAACACCTTGAAAACATAGGGCAACATATCTACAACGGTAAGGAATAATACAATCCACAACGTACAAAAAAAGTACTTGGTTTTTTTTTTTTTTTTAATTTGATCCTACTAAAGCCGAAAAATTGTGATAGAATCATCTCAGGCGTTGAAACCTCCTGAGACACTGGAAAGGGTTGAGACACAAACGTTGAAACCAAGGGCGCCCATATAGGTGGGCAAGAGGGGGCTCGACCCCCCCCCCCCCTTGGAAATTAGAACTTCCTTGCTTTTAATACTTTTTTCTGTGCAAAAATATAAAAATATTTCTTTTCCAGCCATTAATGAATATATAATTAAAAATGTCAAATTTTAAGGACTCTAATCTGTCTTGAAATATACCTCCATGGGGAAAATATCCTGCTAAATCATGGTTAAAATTTTTGAGTCCCCCCTTACAATTTTGCAAATGGGCGCCCTTGGTTGAAACCCCCATCCGATATCTCTCGACAATACTCGGCATTTCCCGATCAACGTCCGTAGGTACAACCGTCCGTGGGTCAGCAGCTTCCCATACTCCATGGTACTTAATGATCAAGTAATGAAAATTAAAAGAAATTGAAATTAGCCCTTTAAAAAAACGAAAATTTATTTTAAAATACCTTTTTCGAAACGGTGTTGCAAGACCAATGTTGTTAACCAATATTTCCACATAGTGATTATTGTGCGTAAGAAAACTTGTTACCATCATAAATATAAAAAACTAGGGCAAAGTATCGTGCACCGTTCTACAGATAATGCAGTTCAAAATTTTTGTTGAACATCTCAAATGAGAAATTGCACTCAGGTTGCCATCTTTGGCAGGCTGTATCTCGGGTAGTATTTTTTTTTTTTTCTTTTTTGTGAAAAACAAAAATACATCTGAAACTTAAGTTTTTCTGAATTGCAACACACGTGTGAAGTAACTTCTCTGCCGGGATTTATGTGACTAAACCAAAATAAATTAAATATAAAAGCATAATTGAAAATGACACTAAATATAAAAGAACGACGGAAATTTCTGCCATAGTTTTCGAGCATCAGAAATATCGATATTGAATAAGTAAATCAATTTGGACCATCCAAGAAATTGGTGTTGTGTGTGCGTGCTTTTTTTTTAACTAAAACCACCGGGGTGCATGTAGAAACTTGAAATTAATCACAGCAATATGGGTATCATTAAGCAGATATAATTTAAATGTAAGCATTACACAAGTTGTTAAAAAATAAAATCTAGCAGTTTTACTCATACTTGCTCACTTTTCTTTTTAGATTTCAAGGATTGCAAATTACTAAACTTATCCCAGGGTATGCTGCTGCAGACAAATTAAAAATCGGCGACGTCATCTCCCACGTCAACTACATCAAACTCTACCAACTCAGCATTGACTTCGCCCTCAAATCCTTTCTCCGGGAAGGTCAAAAAAAAATACTTATTTTAAAATCCTTGGACGAAACAAATCCTGCCAAATCCTCCAACAACCATCAACAAAACACTATGGAGGACATTAAAAACATTTTCCAAGAATTAATTTCTCCCACTTATTAAGCAGGATGAAGGAACTCACTACCGGATTAACAACTAACTATTCAACTAATAACACCTCCAATAACAATAAAAAAGACCATCAAATACAGAATCACAGCTGCTTACTACAGGTAAATTGGACTTCTTTATTAATCTAACAGGTGCATATATATTTTGAATAAGCAATAAACGAATTAGGAAATTTTATCCATATTTTGTTTTCGCTTAAAAAATAATTGATTTTACTGCATATTACTGCTTTTCAATTATTTAAGTGAAACCAAAAATTTGAGATTAATGTTTTGATATAGATAACATTTTTCTCTCACGGTATTTCTTTCACCTTTTAAACTACAGAATGTTTAAGTAACTCTAAAATAAACTTTTCACTTTTGACTTTATGCTGAATCATTGCACGAAATTTTCTAACAATAGTTTTGGAGATTCGAAAGGTTCCTCGCATTATTTATGCACCTATCACACAGATTATTCATGTTGAAGGATAATGTAACAAATTATAGGAAATGTTCTGTTTTTTAACATGATTGCGTCTTTTTTTACGATAAATTTAATAAAAAAAACTGATACAGTTTCTTTTTTTTTCTGCTCAAATTTTATAATTATCGAGATCATTATAAATGATTAAAATAGTTGACTAGCAATCTGCCATTATATAAAAAAATATAAACCAGTTGTACTTATCCAATTTAAAGTCAGCACATTTGTTTATAAAACATAAAGAAATAAATGATTATATTAATAGACTAATTAATTGACATCCTAAAAAATAACTTTGTAAAGTTATACTTGTCCTATTGAAATAGAAAATCTAAGTAAGCACACGAGTAAAGAAATTATAAACAAAAATATGATTAAATCTTATACCCACTTTGCCCAAAGGCACGTTTTTTATTTCAATAATTATAACCTTAAATTTAAAAGAGAAACAAACGAAATGACTATCGTAGTACATTTTGGATGGTGTCAGAATAACGTAATATTATTGACAATTAAAAAAAAGCTGGTCTTCGATTAATCACAAATTACAAAACGTCATTTTTTTTAGAAATGTATCATTCTTTTTTTTAAGCCTGATTGCGCCATGTCGCTTCACTGCTGCTTCGCTGGGACTGATTAAAACTCGGGAGTGTTCATGTAAACACGGCATACGTATGCATCGCCGCTTACGCACCATGGGGGGGGGGGCAAACAGAAGCCTACCTGCTTTGGGCGACCTACCTGCTTTAGGCCACCCTCCCCTATATACAGGGTGTTCCGTTTTAACATGCAAGACCTTTATTTTCGCAACCGTTAGTCCTAGGTGTATACTTCCAATTGCAAAAATGTTCAAAATCAGATGCAGAGTTAAGATATTAAAAGTTTAAAGCAAAAATAAAAATGAGTCAAAAAATACAAAATTTAACTTTCTATACTGGCCCAGGTCCCCTAACTTATATTTAGGAAAATAATCTCCATTGAAAGATATTACTAACACAAATAAATTGACATTTGTGCGACCAAAACTCAGGGAGATATTCTAGTTTACAGTTTTAAGGGACCATACAAAGGATGAGATTGGAATTTACCGCCCTTTCAGAAGAATGACAGGTCGTCAAAGTAAGAAAAACAAAAGGTATTTATATTTTTCATTGCTATTCAAAAATAAATGCAAATGTTATGACATGAAACGCAAAACCACAACGACAGAAGCACGAACAATTTAAAAAACCACACTCGATGCACAAGTCTAATTTCAAACACATGTCAACTGCTATATTTTCCCTCAAAAGGCGTTATTGACGGCGAGTGAAAAGTGGTGCAAGTCACAAAACGCAGCGTTTCATATCTCGGTGAATACGGGTCGCAATAATTTCAAACTTTTTGTGTTGAAATTGTTTTTCAGTGTAGATTATTTCCCAAAATATAAGTTAGGGGACATGGAGCCTGTTTAAAAAGTTAAATTTTGTATTTATTGACTCATTTTTATTTTTGCTTCAAACTTTCAATATCTTAACTCTGCATATGATTTTGAACATTTTTGCAGTGGGAAGTATACATCTAGGACTAACAGTTGCGAAAATAAAGGTCTTGCAGGTTAAAACGGAACACCCTGTACATATATTTTTTTACAACGTAAAAATATTTTCGGACATGGGGATCTTGATAGTGAGTTCTATACTCTGGTTTTAGCCTGCAAAATAACTTGAAAAATTATAAAACAAACCCTAGGAAGAAAAAATCGGTTTTGATTATTTGTTAAATATTTAAGGGGAAAATACTACTTATAAGAGTCTCCCGACTTGCTCTTAATGTTCATGTTTTTGAACTTAGCACTCCTCTAGCTTCTCAGAAGATGGTTAATAGCTAATGTAATACTTCCTTCCCCCTCCAAATAAAAATAATGGCTATGAAACTATCGAAAACTGAAACAAATTGCGGGGTGCCATTTCTAAAAAGTCGGACGTGTTGGGGGGAAACAGTGTTCGTATTTGGATTCAGGAGTTCATTTGACATAAGAATCAGCAAGAATTGTATCAGAAACATTTCGAAGGTATTTTTTTGTTGCCGCACAGTGTTATGTGTTGCGATATTTCTTAGTCGGCGAATGAGGAGAACCCAACTCGGAACTCTGTAAAACTAGTTTCACTGCTCTTGCAGTACGAATGCAGGGAAAAGAGTCTAATTCACAGAAACGCAGTGGTTTCCAATCCGTGGGGTGTGTCTCCCTAGGGTGGCATAGAAAAATTGTAAAGGGGCACGTAGCCCCTGAAAGCAGCTACACATTCATATCCATGCAGGTGCGGATTCTGGGAGGGGCAATATGAACGATTGCCCCTCTCCACTAAATTTTTGATTTTGAAATCCAAAAGACGCATTTTTAGTTGATCTTTGAGAATGTTAGGGTCTTCAATGGGGTTGTTTCCTTCAGTCAAAAGTAGTACTTTTTGTCACTGAAATTGATCAAATAAGCAAAAAAACTAAAATGGACCCAAAAAATACTTTTATTTTCCCAACAGTTATTTTTTAATTATTCTTTTTAAATGTTCAATTTTCAAACAAGGCGTGGTCTTGTTGACGTCACAAATGATGCTCTTTGGCGCATTTTTCTACCGCGTTTCCACGTTATGATAATCAAGAAGAGAATTAAAATTGCGCTCTACGCTTGCTATCAACCATATCGTTGCCAATACACGAGTAAAGATGCGCATTAAATATTTTGTTCTGTGAGTGGCAACACTGAATTGCATTTCATCACTTGTGATGTCATCGGCAGAAGCATAAACCAATGAAAGCTCACCGATTAAGGTATTTTTTAAAAATATATTAAACAAATTATTTAAAAAATGGTCAGATTCTATGTTTTAAACATACTCTTTCAGAAAAAAATACTTTTAAAATTTTGGAAACGTCCCCATTGGCACAAATTCTCAGAAGGACTTCGTATACATCCCTTTTCTTCATTCACATACCTTAAGAACATTAAAAGTTGTTCTTTTTGCAAAATGTCCGTTGTTTCATCAGCCGTAACTCTGGAAAAATCAGCTAAATTTATTTTTTAAAGTTTCTTCCTTGATGATATTTTCGCAAATATGAATTGAATGATTTTGTATCAAAGGGACTTGTGTGTTGCACATTTCCCAAAACTGATTGCAAAAGTTTTTTAGTTGCTGAATTGTAGGAATAAATTGTAAATCTTAATAAAATAAAAAAATTTCCATCGTTGGTATTCATCTTTTGCATTTGCTCGCGTTAATGCCCTTAAAGCACCCCCCCCCCCTATATAAACAGCCTTTTATTTAAAAAATCAATAGAATATACGAGTGAAATCTAATTTGGTTGATCATATAGATTTCCTAACACACGTGTTTGGTAAAACCCTATCTGAAGCAAAAGTCTGGTTACAGCTCTGAGTAAGGAAGGTGTTGAAAAATTAAGATAATGTTACGATAAATATATTTTTTAACCCCCTCCCAATACTTGAATACTTGTGAGGTTTGGGGGAGGGGGTTGAGCACCCTCTTTCAGTTGAAATAGGAAGTTAAAATTCTTCCAACATATTACTATCCACAAGTCTAAAAATATTGATGGGTGTCCTGTTATCGAGGAGAAACTTTTTTTTTACATGTATTTTTGAACCACCTTAGTTACCTTTTTAACCACACCTTTTTAACATGTGGAGGGAAGAGTCACACACCGGAAGATATGAATGGGTTTAAATCTTTACAAATATATAAACTACCATACCTATTATACAAGATTGTGCCAAGAGTAATCTCGGATTTTTTTTCTTTCTTTTTTGAATTGTCACAAAATTATCAAATTTTTTAAGTATCTTTGACGCGCTCTGAGAATCAAAAGACATAAATGGATTTCGATGGGAAAAAAAATATGTTAACTAATATGCCTAACACTAAAGTTTGCCACCTCACGCCAAATCAAAAAAACTCCTCTTTTTTTTTTTTTTTTTTGATTTTTCATAAAATATAAGCTTTTTATTGCATTTGGGGAGCTTGGTGCCCCGGAAGATATGAATGGATTTCGAAGTAATAAAAAAAATATGTAAACTAATATGTCTAAAACTAGACCATCAGAACTGAAATATTGTTTGATTGTTGGCCCGCCTCACCTCTAAAAATTTACAATGTGGCTCTAGACTCTAGAGTAAAAAAGGATGAAGACCCCTGCTTTGTATAGACACGAATGCGTATCTCCAAATTTTGAAATCATTAACTTAAAATAAAATTTGAAACGTAACTATTATAGATTTCAAGTTTAAACAGTCATTTTATATGCGTGTGGTCAAAAAAAATGAATCAAGATAAATATTCCAAATTTTAATTATATTCTTTTTGCGTTTGAATGTTTGTTCGACAGACACCGAGAGCAAGCAGCTGTACATTATGAACTTTTACATTTCAATGGCTTTTGTTCCTCACATTGTTTAGGTTCACAGAATATACATGTTAAAGCTTCAGCTTGGTTCTGAAGGAGAAAAAAAAAGAAGAAATAAAAAATATCTTTCGGATCATTTTGCAAGTTTCAATAAGTTTTCATTTTTTAAATACTAACAAAATTTACAAGTCACAGCTTAGATCTGTTTTGCCGTTTCGTTCACATTTTTTTTATTCAGTTAAACGGATTAAGGAGCGTTCAGTTCGTTTCATTTGTGAGGTACCAATACTTTAAAAAAATAAAAATGAGAAGCTTTTGAACAGTCACTTGGATTCAAACTTTAATTTTGTAGTTCTCCTTTTTCTCTAACATTTTTTTTTTATTGACGGGGCTTATTCCCTGACTGGACACATTTTCATGTAATTGATCAATACTTTTCCATTTCTCCAATTTTCAAAACTTTTCGACTCTGGTATTATTTCTTGATGTTTCTAGATTGTCGCTGGCACTCGTAGATTTGTTGTAAGTCCTCACATTTTCGGCAACTTCCCTACTGTGGTTGAAAACGAGTCTTTGACTTGTGTGCTTTGTGTACTCAAGGGATTAATGACTGAATCATTAGTTGATGTTACTGCCATTTTTGGTGTTGTTTTTCGATGTTTCTTTCTTACCCTTCGTGGCCTCTTCGAAGTACTTATACTTTTTGAACTGATTCCCATCGAATCATCTGGTGTTTGAAACGAGTGCTTGCTGTGTGCACTTTTTGTATTCCAATGGTTAATAGTTGACATTTCAGTTGAAATTAACACACTTCCTTTCTCACCAGTCATGCTTGTCTCCTCATTGGATAAATTTCCTTGTAATTGATCTTTTTTGCTTACGTTTTCACTCCGGCTAAGAAAAGTTAGCATTTTTGGTGTTGATTTTCGATTTTCCATGGTCGTTGGTAGGATTCGTGAATTTTTCGAAGTCCTTACATAATCTGAACTGATTCCCACAGAACCGTCTGGGGTTGAAAACGAGTATTTGTTGTGTGGGCTTTGTGCGCTCCAATGAAAAGTGGTTGAATCTTCTGTTGATGTTAATGCATTTTTTTCCTCATCATTCATGCTAATCTCTTGACTGGGAAAGTTTTCTTTCAAATGGTCTTTTTTATCTACTTCTTCCCTCCAACTTGGAGTATTTTTCATGCTCGATGCTGCTTTTCGATGTCCCTTGATCGTTGGTAGCCTTTGTAAGTGTTTCGTTGTCGTAACATTTTCTGAGCCAGCTTCCATAAAATCTCCTGGTGTTGAAAACGATTTTTTGTTGTCGATACTTTTTGTAGTGGAATGAAAAATAGTTGAATCTGTAATGGATGTTGAAGAAGACTCTTCTGTTGCTCCTTCTGTGTGTTCTGCAAGTGCTTCTTCCTCTGATTTTTTTCTATTTGATGATTTGTCTTTCAGGAGAGGAACTTCACGAGCTTTATATGCTTCTGCCGTAAAGTTGTCAGAGTCTCTTGGCCCCAGAGTTCTTGCTGAAAAAGGAGTCGTTTGCTCAGTGCTTATCAAAACAGGTTCAAATTCTATATTTGATGTTGCAGGATGATTTTGAGTTCCATTAGAAAGTTCTGAAATAATATTTTGGTGGTCACTGGAGGGCTGTTGATTCTGTAAGTCCAGAATAGTAATATCTCGTTGTGTTGGTTGAATTAAAGTAGGAGTTGAAACTAATCTTCCCTGCTGATTCGCAGCTGAATATAAAACTTCGGATTCTTTGGTGGTCACTGTATTATCTGTCACTCCTCGGTCAATTTGTGTTTGCTGTACAGAATCATTTCTAGAATTTTGAAAAATTATTTCTAATGTTGTGTGCTTTGATATCTTTCCTTCGTTCGATTTATCTTCGCTTTGTGAGTTGGGATCTTCTTCAGGCACTTTTCTAAATAAAACTTCTCCTTCACTTGGCGTTTTCATGTTTTCTTCGCGTAAAATATCTTCCAAAGTATGTGATTCAATTTCTTTTGCATTATTTTCGATTTCGTGCTTTTTATTGCTAGTTGAAGATTTCCAAACAGTATGTGCCACTGTCGGACGTTGTGAATATGGGCCTGATTTTTCTTCGTGTTGTTTTTGAGAATCTGGATTCAGAAAGTCTTGTTTAATATCTTTAGAGTTAGATTCATGGCTCATTATACTTTTAACTGTTGTTTTCTCAATGAATTTCTGTTTTGATAAACTTTCTTCTCCCAATATATCGACTGAATGTGGATATCTTTCTGTTACGTAACTTGATCTCTGCTCTTGTATTATAACTTTTCTTTCTTCTTCGGTATCGCCTATTGATGCCACATCAAATTTTGCATCGTTTTGCTTGTAGTTAATGCTTAAGTCTGAAAATTGTCCGTAAGTAGTTGTTTTCTCTTCATTATCTGTATTTTTATGATGATTAACCTGATTATTTCGGTAATTCTCCTTTTTTATCTTTGAGCTGCTTTTGCTATTAATGCTAAGAGATACGTTGTCCATTTCTGCAGCATTACTTTCTATCTTTTCCGCTGAGTAGATGTTCTCGTCAGAGACTTCTTTTTCATTCTCCTTCGAATAGTTTTCAATTACTGAATCTTTACTTAATCCACTTCTTTGATTAGGTGAAGATCTTGATAATAAAAAGTCGTTTGTTTTCATTTGGCTTTGAGTCGTATTTATATCCAGTCTAGTATCAGGTGTAGAATTTATTATTACTGTGTTTTGTATTTTAGCTTTTAATTCCCCCTTTTCCATGCCATCAGATTTCAGGATTATTTTTCGAGTATTCTCGCTCTCAGTTTCAAGCGATAGATCAGATTTTAAAATCATTTCAGTTCCTTCGTTTCTTTGATTTTCTTTTGCAGTTCGCATTTCAGAATTAAAGTCATCATGTTTCACATCACGATCTGATTCTACCAAACTGTAGTCATTTCTAACATCTAATCCCCGACTTTTATTTGATTCATTGGAATTTTCCTGCATTAAATGTTTAGTAGGAACTTGAATCTGTGTATTATCTTCTGACTCGGTGTTAAGCTTTGTGTTCAGTGTTTTTGCATACGGTTCTTGAATTTTATCTCCGACTTCGAAATCCTCCTTTGATTTTGATATCTTTGAATCGGAAATTGTCTTTAAATCCATTGCCTCTGCATTTTTTGTTGAGAGGAAAGAATTTGGACTGAAAAATTTATCTTGGGTAGGAACCGATGTGGAAATTTCAAAGTGGTTATAGTTTTTGGATTGTGCATTTCTGTGTAAAAATTCCATGTTGTGTTTTACTAGTTTGGAATCTTCATCCGAGTGGTTGGACACTGCACCTTCAAAACTTGCTTCTTCTTGTGATTCTATTTTTATATCATGTACAGGTTCAGTTCTTGAATTATCTGGATTTAATTTTTGAATTTTCTCTGTAAAAACTGCATCGCTAGAAGCAGCCGGTTTTCGAATTTCTAAATGTTGTTGGTTATTTGATCGGTGTTCTGGTCTTTTTGTCCCCAGATCATAACTTACGGTATAAGGCTTGTTATTTACAAACGTCGTCCAAACATTTTCTCTTTGTTTTCCAGGTATTTCCGTTTCGTCATCAATGATTTCAGTCTGTGTACGGTCTTTGTGAAACTTTCTGTTACTTTCTGGAAGTGGAGTTATTGATGTTTGCCTTTCATTCAGATATACCTGATCGTTATTTATGACCATAGAGTCAGTTACCACATTATTTACAAAAGATGTAAACGTTTGAGTATTCATCAGTTCTGAACTGTTCCCTTCTATGTTTGATGCAAAAGCTTCAATGGATTTTTTATTTGTAACTTCACTCGGCTCATTTAATATTTCCTGGTGGTTTCGATATTGAAAATTCATCGTAAACCCTCTTATACTTTGCGTCACTCTTTCCGCAGTTGACTCTTGCAGTTCTGAAGGAATATCAACAGCAACTTTTTTTGATCCCGAGGTTTGATTTTCTTGAAAAAGTGATACATTTCCTTTGGAGAAATCCTTTGAAACATCTTTTTCTCGTGAGTTTAAAGATACACTTTCATGTTCGGTATTTTCTGTTCTCGAACCGTTGTCAATTGTATCTGACTTTTCTACAAACGCATTAGTATTCTGCTTTCGTACTGACGATCTATCAGCATCTGACAACAAAAGATATTGATTGAGTTTTTCCAGACTTATATTTCTATTTTTAATTACTCGCAGAAGTAGCTCAATTTCGCTTGTCATATTAAGGCGGGAATCTGTCTTAGAACGATCCAAAAACTCAAGTTTTTCCGCTTCTGACATGGCATCTTCTTTTCTTTCAAAAGACTGAATATTTTCACTATTTCTCATGTTTGGAGTTTCGTAACTTTTCTCTTCTATCTGCTCTTTCTCTTGAAGAGCAATGTCACAAGACATTGGTTTTACCGCAGAAATGTCAGAATTGTAAGCTCTGTGTTGCTGCTCGTTACTGTTGTGTTGCTCTGAAAACTTTGACAGTTGCATTTCCTGGGACGGGAACGTTCTCAGCATGTGTAAATGTTCACTTTGTGATGGATTGACATCTTCTATATTCTCTTTTCCCATGTAATCCACTTCTGTTCCTTGTTTTGGGCGTTTTTCTGGAAAATAAAACACTTGAAGATTAATCGAATCACCATCGTCATAGAAATCTCGCTCATATTTCTTAAACCCTCCGTTTCTTCGTGTCATCGGAGTGTATTTAGCCCTTTCGTTCCAGTGCCATAGGGGGGATCTGTTCCGAGGAATGAAGTACGTCTTTCTGCTTGAGTCATATTGTATATTATTCTCAGGTTTAGATCCTTGTTCTGAACCATATCTCATGAAATTCCTCCGAGAATTGTAATTTGCTGGATCTTGAAGTCTTTGATTCCCACGAAAGATCACTTGTTTTGGAACGGGAATAAAATGATGTTCCCGACCCCTTTTACCTTCGTACGCTTGCATGTACTCTCCAGTATCTTTTTTCGATCGTGTGTGTCTTTCTTCTCCTCTTGCAACCATATTTCTCATACCAGAGGCTGTTTGAGAATCTTTGCTTGTCATTTTTATGTCATGACTCGTATTTATATCGTCTTTTAAAGTAGGTTCTAACTCGGTCATATTTATTCGTTCGTCTTCGCTTACTATGAGACGCATCAGCGATTTAATATTAAGATTTCTAATGATGATGTTTTCAAAAATTTTATTTGAATAACCGTTCAGTTTTTCTGCTTTCTCATGTTCGTTCTGAGATTTTCTTCCTTCACCTTCTTCGTTAACTGGATCAAAATAATCTTCTCTCGCAGTTTTATCACTTTCCCTTATGTTTACGTTTTGAAGAGAAATATGTTCTGTTTCGTTTTCTCTGTCTGTTGTATTTTCAGTCACTTTGAGGAATGGAGTATGTTCTTTTCCATTCCCTTCGTTTTTTATATTCTCAGTCATATTGCGAAGGTAAATATTTTCTGTACTATCATTCTCTTTTTTTGTCGTATTCTCAAGCTCATTGAAATAATCGTATTCTGTTGTTCTAAGACCTGATGTTTGTTCCACACTTATATTTGAGCCTATAATGCTTGTTTCTGAAACGTTACTTTCATGTTTATCTTTAATTCTGTCACGCTCTCCCAGTGCTGTTGTTTCATCTTTATCTTGGTGAAAATCTGAGGCATTTTCAGTGCTTATTTCTTTTTCTGATGGAAATTCACCTTCTTTCTTCTTAAGTCCCTTAGCCCTTTCACTAACACGTGCATGGTTAACATTAGGTAATAACACTGCACTAAAGTTTTGCACTAAAAACTGTTTAATTTTCCCACAAATGTCAGTACTGTTTAAACTCCTATAACTGTCATAAAATACACTTGACAGCTTGTTCCAGTTACTTTCATTTCTCTTGTTTTCGTCTTCGCATGGGTATTCCTTGCCGAAATGCTCAATTTGCATTGGCATACTGTGGTTAAAAGTTTCTCCAACGTGGCTTACGTTGGCGTGTTTGACAAAATTAGTGTCATTCACTAATTGAAAAAGGGAGCTACTTAGAACACACAGTTCCCAATGTTGAAATTCAGTGGTATTTTTGGAGCTACCGTCATCAATAGGTAACTCAATTCTAACTTTCAATAAAACATCAGTAATGTTGCTGGTAGTTGCGATTTTATCTTCAAATATTACACATTTTAAACGTGAAACAACATCACTTTCATACTCCTTTTCTTTTGTTGCAATATTTCTAAGTATCATTTTTGTACTCCTTGGATTTTCCTCTTTTTCTGAATTTTTCCTAAAAATGATGGAGTCAATCTTTTCAGTTGCAGTGTGAACGAGTCTGTCTTTTTCACTTTCGACAAATGTTGTATTTTCTTTTTGATTATTATACCTGGTTGCAGTGGGTGCAGCTTTAAGCCAACTGCTAGTCTTAACACTGCTTTTATCAACTGCATGTATTTCAACTGGTGATTCCCTTCCTGATTCTTTTGTCGAACTATTTTTCCTCCTCTGGTTTAAAAGACTTTCGGTTTCGATTACTTTAGAGTCCGTTGTAGCAGATTCATTCATAAATTCACTTATAGCTAAAAATTCATGTCCGGTTTCAACAGAAGTATCAGTTTGAGTTTTTGAAGTTTTAGTGTGATTCGAAAAGCTAAATTTGTGGAGCATGTTAGATCCAGTTTGCTGCTTTTCATTGCTTGAAAATTCATATCCATTTCCTTTGAGTATGCTTCCTGCTTCTGATGAAGAACTTATATTTTCCGTCTGAGTCATAGCATTATCTTCTGACCCTGGAATTTCTAGTGTTGAATTTTTATCGTGTCTTTCATGAATGCTTTCAGTCGTTGCTAACACATGATTTTGAGCGCTCAGTTTTGTAGCTTTATCTATTTCCATTGAAAATGGCATACTTGAGAAAAGTATTGATTTACTAATGGAACCTGTGCTATTTAAACTATTATCCTTACTAACTGTTGCAAAACTTTGCACACCTAAAATATGAATTTCTGGTGTCGTTGCACCACTAGAGCTTTCCACACTAAATGGGAAATTACTCTTCCTTCCTGTAACACCTTCTCTGAGAGGGGTACTTTTACTTTGCACTTCCTCCAAAACAACTCCATCAGTGCTCCAGTCTTGCAGCAAAATGAAGGGTTGCGTTTGAACATCTTCTGAAACATTTCTGGAGAGGTGATCAGTTTTATTGTCAAACATTAATTCTGGCAATATGTCGTCTGCTGTGACATTCATAGGAAAATTCTTCTCGCTTTCATTGGTAGCATTGAAGTAATCAATTTCCTTTTCAGTATTTACAAGCACTCTTTGTTCAAAATTCGACTCTAACTCTTCACTGCTTCTGTAGATCAAGTCGTCAGCATTTTTTAAGTTTTCTCTACTTGTATTCATGCTGTTTCGCATGTACTGTGATTCGTTTGTAATGGCAGATGCTACATGGTTAGAGTATTTCGTTTTCAGCTGATTTGTTGTTACTTGAGATCCAGTAGTTGACGTCGATCCTTCATTTTCCAAAGTTTTATTTAACATTCCAATTTCATCAAAAGGACTTTCAGCAGTTGTTTCAAGCTGAGTTTGATTTTTTTCGGATATATAGTTGCTGTATCTGGATCCTTTTTCCTGTGACTTTCCATCTAGCATTCTGAATTCATAACTAGAACGTTCAGTATTTGTAGCAAATTCAGTATTCGTCTCTTCAAGTTCATAGTTACTGTATCTGTTTGTAGATTTCAAATTGTTTGACTCAGTTAACATTCCAGGCAACTTTTCTGGAGTAACAACAGAGGCAACAATCTGACTTGAGTTTTTTAATTTGCTACTTGACTCCATTTCAAGCTCAGATGCTCCATTACTAACTGGAGAATTGAGTATGTTCAGTTCCTTTGTTGGCTGCTTCACAACTGCAGAAGCTGACATGGATTCTTCATTCTTCATCCCAAATGCGGCATTAGAACTTTCAGTACTTATTGCAATTTTATTCCTCGGTTCTTCGAGAGAACTGCTGTATCCACTCGTAAAATTCAAGAATTCTAACTCGGTTGACATTCCAAGCAACTTATCTGGAGTTCTAATGTGAGTTGCGTTAAAGAATTCACTAATTGACTCCACCTCAGATGTTCCATTACTAACTTTTGCAGCAAGTACGTTCTGTTCTTCCGAAGGCTGCTTTACTACTGCAGTAACTGGCATAGATTCTTCATTCTTCAATGTTCCATTTAACATTTCTAATTCGCCATTAAAACTTTTAGTACTTATTGCATTTTTATCCCTCGTTTCTTTGAGGTAACTGCTGTATCTAGTCGTAGATTTCAGGTCGTCTAACTTGGTTGACATTCTAGGCAACTGTTTTTGATCTCTAATCTCACTTGTGCTATTTAATTTACCAACTGACTCTATTTTATTCTCAGCTGTTCCATTACTAATTTCCGAAGCGAGTACATTCGGCTCTTCTGAAGACTGATTTACATTTGTTATAGCTGACTTCAATTCCTCATTCTTCAATGCTCCATTAAATATTCCAGATTCACCGTTAGAACTTTCAGCGGTTATTGGAAATTCAGTTTTCGCTTCTTCGAGCTTATAACTGCTGTATTCACTAGTAGATTTGAAATCATCTAGCTCAGTTGATATTCCTAGTTGCATCTTTGAAGCTGAATTTTGACTAGCATCATTTACTGGCACTTCTTCATTCTTAGATGTTAGATAGGTAGTTCTCAAAATCGAGTTAATTTCTACAGAATAAAAGTTCTCAACGTGAGATGAATTTGCATCGTCTGGGATTTCTGCCTGAAGATTTGTTGTCCTATTAGGCATTTGCTCTCTATGATATGAAACTGTAACCAAATTGATAATATCTTGTGAACTCAAACTAGAACCATTCTGATTATTTCTGTATCCTAGCTCTTCATTCTCAGTTGCATTATGTGTTTGATCGAGCCCAGTTTTGTGCGTTACGTCATACTGAGTTGATTCCCATTCTTCATTTGTAGAATAATCGGGTATAGTTGTATAAGAAAGTTTTGTACCATTAGATATTATGGGAGTGTCTTTGTTTTGTAGTTTCGTTACATTTTCGTGCGAATTTCTTCGACCAAGTATGGGGGCATCTTGTTGAAGACCTCTTCGTCCTATCTGGAATGCAGTAACCTAAAATTAAAAAAGGAAAACATTAATTTTAATCTTTTTATCGCTTATTTATGTAAATTTCAAGATTTTGGTTCAAAACCAGAGCATTGCTACAAAAAACGTCCATTTTGAAACATTCAAAATGTAATGTTACTCATCGAATTAAAAAAATGCCTTTTGATGATTTTAATTTAGTTTATGTGTTCTGTAACAAGTTTCAATGTTTTTTATTCATGCTTTATTGTTTCAATTACACTATGCGTTGAGTATCGAATTTCTTTATAATTTTCAAACTTAATGAAAATTTATTTTAAAACTATATAATTTGATCATAGCGGCCTGCAAACCCTTCCGTAATAAAAATTTAGCTCTCTATTTAAATGAGATTGAAGATCACTGCTATAGAATAGACACTAGTGAACAAACGTTGCTTACGTGAACAACGAATTTCAATCCCCTTGACGGAAGGATTTGCATGATTATTATTTCAGTATCATCCGACATCGGTTGTCCTATAGCAGTATTTATTTGTTTAATATTATATATTTCCAGTTGATCGTTACTAAGAGTGGTAATTGAACGAAAAAGTATGCATTGGTGACCAAAAACTTATTTAGAACACATTTTAAGTTTTTTGCTCTGAATTGTTTCAAAAGTTCTTTTGATTGAAAAAATAGTTACTTCAAATCGCTGAAAGTATAACAGGAAATATCCAACATTGTTTAACAAAAATAAACAGATTACAGAATACACGTCTTTTGGGATTTCAAGGAACCTCTTTTCAATTCAAAGGTGAGAGTTTCTAGATGTAAAGACACCCAGTAAAACCTCAGTTACTTTTTTTTTTCTGGATCAAATTTACTGCCAGCAATAAAAAAAAAGACTTTCAATGCAAGTTTTATTATAAAGCTCGAAAACCGCCCATCAAGGTATGACGATAAAAATTGCTTCTACATTTGAACGAAGCGATTGCCTGTTCGGTGATATTTTGATAGTTGAAATATTAACCGTCACTCCAGTGGAATAACTTTAATTCCAGTGGATAGCGTTCATTTTTGACCGTTTTTTACGTTTCTTTATTCTCCTGAAATGACAGTCTTACCAGTAAAACAGTTAAGTTACCGGATCCAGTTCAGCCTTGTCACAATAAAGCCTTTCCCTGCATGTTAAGCATTGCCAAAACATATTATGAAATTATCATGCCGTGGCGCGAGTTTCATTGTTGAAACTTGCGGGTTGCTCGAGCATTGGCTATTATATATATAGAGAGAGATATTGATCATTTTTTATACATCGTAGTTTTCAGATCAAATTTCCAATTTGTTCATTTTGAAAAAAGTGAGCTATCTTAACTATTTTACCCTGCCCCACCTTCCCCTACATAGATAGCGCAAACAACGACCAACGTTCTCGAGCGACTGCAAGCTATGGCAGATTTAAACAGGTTTAGTTCCTTCACTAATTATGTTTTAAGCTCAAATTGGTATTTCTGATAGAAAGATACTTTTTTCAAACATTATTTCACCATTACTTTTTCGATCGTGCTACACTTAACGCATGAATGCACTAATGTATAATTTTAGAAGGGGGTTCTGGAAATTTTCTGTTTGAAGGCTTTAAATTAGAAAAAAAAAAGTTTTACGTTTTTCTCTGTCTACGATGTCATTACAATGTAAATGTGGAGGGACACATAGACTTCCACGTAACTGAGTAATTATTTATTAGGTGCTTATCTATGAATGGTTCTTTAACGATGATGATGATCTATTTACACAAGAATATGAATGTCCTGTTACTTCTGGATACCATGGCATCCGGTCCTAATCTGGTACATGGTACCACGGTACCTTCAAACACTGGTACTTGAAGCGGTACTTGACCTCAGCCAAGTCTTTCAAAGGGTACGAACCACACTGGCCCTTCTCTTGACCGCAGTCAATCGCACTCTATCTTATTTCCCGTGCGATATCGTGATATTCTCGTTGCTGCGTAGACGCTGGCAGCGCCTCTGCATAATCCCTTGTCATGTAGTTGTGTAGGGGTTTGTCAGTGAGTTCCCACATAAATGTCTTGAGAAAGTATTAGATTCATGAAGATATTAACTTTGAGAATTTAGACGGACGTAACCATTTTAAAGCTAATTGCTTATGTTTATATTTCAACATTTTTTAATTTTTTTTCATATTTTAGTATATTTTGGATGCTGCGAAGTTTTCTAAAATGTTGGTAAAGTTTGGCGGAAATCTGTGCGTCATATGAGCCTAAAACATGCGAACAAAATTGATATTTTTGAAAGAAATTTAAAATTATCTTTTCGTGAACATAAGTGATACTTTCATAAAAACTTCTAAAGTTATTGCACATCTTACTACTATTATATATGCGAAAGTTTGTCTGTATGGATGTATGGATGTTTGTTACTCTTTCACGCAAAAACTACTGAACGGATTTTGATGAAACTTTACAATAATATAGCTTATGCATCAGAATAACACATAGGGTAGTTTTCGTTCAGTTATGGGGGGCAAAACCCCCTTAGGGGGGCAATAAAACACAATTTTCGTATAAATTCTCTAATATGGGGATGAAAAAATACTTGCACATATTTACTTTATGTGTCCATGGAAAGCTCTGGTTTTTCTGCTGAAGATGGTACCGGTTCGAAATTTCTAAGTAGAATAAAAAACGAGTTATGAGCTTTTTAGTTCCATGTTCGAAGGCTTTCCTCAACTCAATACAGTATTTAATATATCATCTCAACTCCCTGTCGATAGCGACAATTGTTGTATTGTTGACTATCTTTGCTTTTCGTGACTGTTCAAGGCTTTTCTCAATTCAAATCTTGAAGTAAGGTTTTTGCACAAGATTGGCAAATAATGCATGGATTTGGCTGTTTATTTTCCATTTTAATGCAACTTTGAGGCAATTAATGCGGTTTTTTTATTTATTTGTGTTGGCTGGGTGTTTAATAGATCAGCAGGAATCTAGCCAAACTTTTTTTGTGGAATCATTTCAATACCTAAGGCGTTTGGCAATTTTTTTAACTGTCGCTGTTTGTGAAGCTAAAGAGTACGCAATACTGTTTCTCGGTTTTCACCATGTAACCAAATATCGCCATTTCTATAATATTTCTTTCTTTAAATTTGTTAACACGTAAAATATTTCGCCAACTAAATCAAGCAAATCCATAAACAGCACAAAAACTTCCATTAATTTGTCTTTGCTCTCAATTTCAAACAATTGCCAAACTTTTACTATTTATTGGAAACACATCGGGTAGCAACATTTTATAATCACCAGAAGTATCTCAGTATTTGACGACACTATCTTTTCGATGAAAATTAGTAACACACAGTTTTTCAAAGTAGGGAGGGGGAGCCTCATTTAAGGTATCCCAATACGATTAATGCAAATTTAATAACATTTTAAATCGCAGTAAGGGATTACGGGTGGCTACGTTTTTTAAAAGTTTGTACTTCAATAGCAATATTAGAGAAGGTTTTAGAGTATGTTCGAAAAAAAAAAGGATAAAACTTTTTAAACAAGTGAAGTTTAATTTCATATTTTGGAAATTCCTCAAATTTGTAAATGCTTAAGTATCGTTTTTTCATTTCTAAAAGAGTACTATTTTGTTCTTCATACTTATTGCCATTTTACTTTTATGGGTTAGGAAGAAGCTCTATTTTTGATCACGTCAAAGCGGTGTGTTTTAAGTTATTTCAATTACAGCAGAGAACGAAAAAAAGTAGCGATTATTTCTCATAATTATTACAGACCCCGGTAACGCCGGGTATTTTTGCTAGTAGTAAATAAACTAATTACTGAAATTTACAGCTTATTCCCAACGATTTACAATGAAGGATGTTCAAAAAACGCGTTTGTTTTCTTCATTTTGGTAGTGGTCCCGTAAATGCATTGGTGGTTCAATTTTTATTGAAAAATGTTAGCTGAATCGAATAATGCTTGTTCCAACCTTCTCAATTAATTAGAACAGCATGTTTAAGGGTTTCTATTTTAACTGAAAATCCTAGGCTCAACTCAATTCAAGCCCTTAGCTGAAGAGCAAAATTTATTACTAGAGACCAAGGATTTGAAAACGACTTTTCAAACGTACAAAAACTGCCGTTTTACAATGCTTGGAAGTATCTTGGCACGTATAGCTCTGCAAGTTAGTACAAGCTAATTTAAAATCCGGAAAAGGTGTGCTTTTTGTTCCAAACGGAACTCGTAACGCGTTCTAATCTGATTCTTCCTAATTGACGATTCAAATCTTTGCGAATCAAATAAGATTACGAAGCAATCTTCGGGGATTGGTGGGCGTAAGCGAGCACCCCCCCCCCCCCAATTTTTTGCAAGTGATTTTTTTTCTCAGCTATATATTAGCTTTTCATTTTAAATTTAACTGATACATAAAATCATTTCTAATGTTTTAAATGCGAAAGTGAGTTCATTTGTTTGATACGGATTCACATGTTAGCTAATCAATGGGTTATCATGAAATTTTGCATACACGTTCCAAGGAGTACAGAAGGGTACCTTTCATCCACAACGAAGTAGTTCCCGAGGAACATTAATAAGAGTAAAGGCACCAGTGACAGACATGCTTAAGACATCGCTTTCAGTTAATTCAATTTTCTGAACTTTTTAATAAATTTAGACCTTTTAAACTATTATTCTTTTATACAACTACATCTTATCTAACGTTTGGCTGCTTCTGGATCCTCTGCATTAGTTAATTCTATTTTTATTTGCTCAATTTCAAAAAAAGGTCCAACCTCCAGAAGAAGACACCGAAAATTCTGATGATACCCAGCAACAGATAGGATGAGGAAAGGATGAGTAATGGACAGAATTCCCTGTTTTTCTTCAAAATGTGCAAAATTTCTTTATTTTTAGATCTAACTCTTATTAAACTCAAATGAACATGAAACACTGGCAGATCTCATGGTGACTGTTCATAATCTTTCACCACTGCCTTGTAAAACCCAACTGGCTCATAAAAGTCACTCTCAGTACTCCAGATGGTTGCACCTTATTCATGGTCGCAGCAACATCAGTTTTACCCGCCTAAAAGTCTTATTATTTAAATCTAAAGTTACGTCTGTCTGTTACTGGTCCTTTGTCTGTTACCAGTGCCGTCACCCTAAAACCTCTTTTTTATGACCTAAATGGCTATTTGAATGAGAAGAAATTATCCAATGCTTCCTGCTTTAGTTTCATTCAAAAGTCCGTTAAAAATGCCCCCTTAATAACGTTACCCCCCGCACTCCGAAACTAGAATTGTTTAAATTAACTAGGTAAAAGTTAAAAGCAGGTATATAAGTTAATTGTTCATCTCATTCAAATGGGACTTTTTGGGGATAGCCGGTGTAACGCCGGACGGGGATTTTCAGGGATTGTCGCCGTTATTCTAACGGTAAATTTCATTCAAAGTATTGTCTCTGAATTGGGCAAGAGTGTTGAACATGTGTCACACATATGGCTTTTCTCCTTCTTCATTTTCCACTTTTCCTTCCCTTTTCATTTTTCTCTTCACATAATTTCAAATTACATCTGAAGGACTGCGAATAGCAAGCAACCTACGAACAGCAAATTGAGTATTGTTGAAGTAGAACTCTGTAATATGATGCTTATTAGTGGTGCAGCGAAACGGGGGTTTGGGTTTTAAAAGCACCCCTTGGGGGAACTTGGTTTTAGCATCATTGCAAATCCTAATACGGTAGGTTCATACACACAAATATTTTGATCAACAAAAAAAAAAAAAAAATACAAATAAAGATTTTTTTTTTTTTTTTTTTTGCATTCTGAATTGACCGGCATGTTTTCTTTCATGCCACGATCTTATTCTTTCCGTGCCTGTCTTAGGCATATTCACAACAAAATTGTAAATTTTAATGAAGATAATAGGTTATAAACAACGAGAAAACTTAACAGTACATGAAATTCACTTTTTAATTTTTGCCCAAAACTGAAAAATAGTAGTAATTATCAGGTTATCTTTATACATAAAGGGCTAATCTCTGTCAGGATGTCGGGGGTAAACTTCAAAACTACTGGAGGGATTTTAACCATTTTTTCACCATAGATAGCTACATAATCGGGGGACAAATTAGGCTATAATTTATTGCTAAAAATCTTAGTTTAAGAACGTCGTGATCGAAAACAGTAAATGTCATGTAATTTCCACATCAAATGATTAAAGAGTAAACACATTGTTTCGAAAATTCGTTGCCTAACAACAGCAATATTGAAAGTATTCATAATGTAAATTTTGAATCAAGGCCTCTCTGGAGCAAGCATGACATTGCTTTCTTAGGAATTGCATCCTCATCTTTATACATAAAGGGCTCTGTCTGGATGTCCGGGGTAAACTTCAAAACTACTGGAGGGATTTTAACCATTTTTTCACCATAGATAGATACATTATGAGGGAGCAACTTAGGCTGTAATTTATTCCTTAAAAACTTAGTTGTAAAAAGTTATGGTGGAAAACAGTAAATTTCGTATCATTTCCCCATTAAATAATTAAATTCGCAACTCCAATAAATTATAGGGGGCGCAGCAGCCACTGTCTAATGGCGGATGAAAAAAGATGAAACAAACAAATGCCATAACTTATAACTTGCTTTGACGTTTAGTGAATGACAGTACTTTTTCATCGTATTTGTGCGAAGCTTTCTTTCTTATTCTTCTGAAATTACATTACACCACAAACTGCTTGAAGCTGGAAATTTACCCCAAAGAAAACTCGTGGAATGGAATGTTTTACCTTTTTCTTTAGTATTGGTAATCACCGCAAGGTGGCGTATTCGAGCTTTGAAATTGCGAATATAAAACCCATAGACTAATAATAAGAGTAGACCGAGCTATGGCAACCCTTTTGCTGCTCATAAACCAAACCATGTGACTGGTGGATATCCTAGCAACAGCGGGCTTAATCGTAGCAGACGATCAACGCCAGCGAGAAATAAAATAAATAGAATTGATGGAACACGAAAGAATGAGCTTTTATGGAGTCCGATTTGTAAATTTGTTATTCTAAGTTGTAAATATTTTGTTAATATAGTGAGTTTTTCGTTTAGATAGTATTGTGCATTTTCTTTAGTCAATTTCAATAACTCTCTAAGCAATAAAAGATGCAAGCGACCAAGAAGAATCGGCAAACGGTAAGATTTTTACCTGCAGTTTCAATTTAAGATACCGATTAGTACATTTTTGCGTTAACGCAAAACGTTTACGCCATTTCGTTCACGCCAACGCTGACAGCTCCAAATGAAATAAAAGTTACTGAAAACTGATCAAAAACTATTACTAATGTCAAAATAATGCATAACTAAAAGAAAAACAGTTCAATCTCTGCACCTGGAAGTTTTTTTTAATGAAAACACATTGTCTTAAAATACATGTCGAGTGCCAAACTATAGATAATGCTACCATCTAGCATCCATGCTGCCAAAGTCTTCGCCAAGCCCTTCCACTAGTCACATGATACATCTATGAACCAATTTTCTTCATCAGCAAGAATGAGAAAGCTCGGTCTACTCTTATTATTAGTCTATGATAAAACCCATTGTTACAAAAATTCGTTGCCTAACAACAGCAATAATAAAAGTAATCATAATGAAATATTTGAATCAAGGCTTCTCCGGAGTAGACATGAGTTTAAAGCCGTTTAAACATTTGGAAACTCTACTTTTTGCATCCTTAAAAAAACATAGTAGAGAGCTTTTTTTTTTTTTTTTTTTTTTTTTTTTTTTTTTTTTTTTTTTTTGGAGTGTGTACTATTTAATTAAATAAAGCGCACGGTTTTTTCAGTGATCTTTGTTTTTGTTAGTTCATATTTTAGAAATTCTTCAAATTTTTATATGCTTAAATTCGTGCTTTCGTTTCTAAATGAATATTCGTTCGTTCTTTATACTTATTGCTATTTTACTTTAATGGGTAAGGAAGAAACTCGATTTTTAATCACGTCAAAGTGATATATTTTGAGTTCTTTCAGTTAAAACAGAAAACGAAAGGAAGTAGCGATTGTTTCTTACATTTATTTCTGACCCAGGCAACGCCGTGTATTTTTGCTAGTTTTAAAATAAAAACTAACAAACTAATATCAAGGCTGAACTTAAGCAAGGTGAGTTACGCTTTTAAACTAATGACTTGACTCTACACCAAACTAGAGATAGTCTCTATGTCTGGTGTTGCTTGACTTGAATCAAAGAAATTTTCGAAAACCTGCATTATTCGAAAAGTTTCACGTGCCCCAAAATTCAAATATGGTATACTTGCTTAGGTTCAGCCTTGAAATGAATTTATTAATTTTTTAACAGGTGGCATGCGTGGTGGTTTATGATAGCACATGTCTCTTACATCTTGTCAAAGTCAGAAATTCCTACCATAAATTTTTCAAATGTTTTCATTATTTTACCGAAAAGATTTCAACTGCAAAGAAAAATTCGATCCTGTGTTAGCGGCTCAAAGTGTCTTCGTAACCGGAGTTTCACCATTAAACACTGTCATAAAATCCGGAGCTACTGAACATTAAGATTGTACAGCATAAGTTCGGGACTTTGAAAAAGTGACGTGACATCCGGAGTGTTGTAAAATCCGGGTGTCGCGGATAACGAGGTTCAACAGTAATTATAAAATTTCTCGTAAAAATGGGAAAATAAGCATAGAGAAAGATCATTGCAACATAGTTTTGCTTGTCACAAAAACAGAATCTAGAGCGAAAATTGGAAATAATTTTAAATGCGTTCGATTTCTAAAATTAATGACAAGTATTTTATTTATTTTTTTTTTTAAATGGGAATTAACAACAGAAAAAAATTAAGTCAGAGAGAGATACAGTCATCCCTCGTTAATCGCAGTTAATTCGTTCCAGACTTTACCGCGATAAATGAATTTCCGCGAAGTAGAATTCTGTACATATTTTTCTAATTAGAGCGCATAAAACTTACTTACGGCTATTTAAAATAGGTGTTTATCATAGTTAGAGCTCCCTAGACATGAAACAGCACCCTTAGTCACCATTACATTTGTATTACTTAATATATTGCACAAAATATGAGAAAATTAGATATGTTAGACGTAATATATCACATTGTTAATTATTGAGAAATAAACTACACACACACACGCAGTTCCTGCACACTACTAATAATCTATGAAAAAACCTCAACTTGTTCGATGATGAATCAATTGCCCGTTAATGACAGTAGGTGCCCCCGTTCTTCCTTTACATTTGCGTGTACAACTTAAAAAGCTAGTGCATTGTTGAACACCATTTACAGCTGTATTTATCCCCTAGTAATAATACAGTGATTTATCCTTTCCAGTTAGTGTTTAACGGTTAAAATGAGATTGCGATTTCCTAATTTTTTCGGCAATTTTATGTGTCTAGAGTCGTAAGTGGTTGGATTTCGTTCCCGTAAGGGTTTAGGGGGCCCCGGCCGAAAGATCAGTACTCTGGAAGCCCTGGATGGCATAGCAGAGCGGGGTTCCCTTTTATGTACCTCCACTCCCTCAACTAGTACAACTAGCCCCTCAGACCTCACTTAAAAGCTTACATAGCTTAAAAGACATATACTTTGTTATTCTTTTGTAGAAAAAGTTTACACGAGCGCATAAAAAAGGCTAATTACTATATTTGAAAAAAAAAAAAAAAAACTCAGAAAAAACCGCGATGTAACGAAGCCGCGAAAGTCGAAGCGCGAAGTAGCGAGGGACGACTGTATCTGCGTTTGTGTGTCTACAGTGAAATCTAAATAACTGCATTTAAAATTTACTTACGTTACCTATCGCGTGAGTACGACCGCCTTCGCACGAGGCAACTAATTAGTTTAATCAACTTTCGAACGGGACGGTTATCAGGATTAAAGTCCTGAATCCCTGAGAAGGATTCAGGGCTTTAATCAGTATATTTAACCAGGTAGAAAAGTGAAGGAATCGTCCGGCATCCTTCACACAACAATCAACTCGTCAGGCACCCATGGCACTACCATTTTCATCCCGATTAGTTGAAATCAACTTTTTAGTTGATTCAGCTAATCGGGACATAGTCGAGCGATCGCTCAACACACGAGTAAACTAGTTAAGTCTACTCGGTTCAGCTACTCGAATAAATTCGGTTTAGTGGAAGAAAAGTTGATTCAACTTAATTGCCTCACGTGAACACAACAAAAACGCCAGTCAGCTAGTTGACTGGTAAATTTTTGGAAACGTTGGTTCTACTAATCACCTCGTATGTAGGAAGCCTACGGCTTAGAATTGTATTTTAAATTTACCTGAAAAAAGGGTTATAATTCGAGTTCTATGTATCTTAGAAGGTCTAAACTTCTCAAATGAATGCCTTAGAACTAGTGATGTGCCGGATCATTAAAAAAGTAGATCCGCGGATACAGATACGGATCCGGATCATTAGTGTCAAGATCCGCGGATACGGATCCGGATTATTAGTGTCAAGATCCGCGGATACGGATACGGGCCTCAATTTTTTTTTTACCCAATTCAACTATCCAAGTGTAAAATTTGTTACGGAAGGTATTTCCGTCAGAATAATGGCAGTTTCTTCAAAAAATGTCAACTGCGGCAAAAATATAATCAAGACTATGATTTACTCTTTAAAGAAATCTCCGTTAAAATTGAGGGAGAGTTGGAAGGAATGGGTCAGCGCTGCATTAATGCTTAGATGGAATGTGAAAAACTCTTGCTCCTGTATTCTACATCTACCGAGTAAGCTAGAAATAATTTTTCACATTCCATCTAAGCATTAATGCAGCGCTGACCCATTCCACCGAACTTCTCCGAGAAAAACGAAAATGAAGAATAACAGAAACCCCAAATCAATAAAAAAAAAAACTAATATTAAATTTAAAAAACAAAACATGTTCTAGAGAGCCGACCTCATATTAAGATGAATTTCGCGGGTCAGAACACGCATTTTGTTAACAAATATGAACTGATAGCAGGAAAATTTTTTAAATCATTGAGCTTTTTCTTCTTATCTTCCGACTATGAAATCGTAACCAATCACATGTATAAAGGCTTAGAACTGCATTTAAAATTTACTTAACAAGATTATAGCTCCTTCTGTATATAAGTTGGAAGTTTCAAATAAATATCATACGCAGAAAACTTTGTTCTTTCAATTAGGGGCAACATTTTAACCGTAAGGGTAAATTTTTGCTACCATAATTGTGAAAAACGATAAATCGGATTTTAATTCATATCTCCGGTGGTTAAAGTTCTACAAAAACAAGACCAGGCTAAGAACACGTTCGATCAAGTTACCTTTTGAACGAAAAATGAACTATCAAAATCGGTTCATCTGTTTAGAAGCTACGATGCCACAAAAAGACACACTGATACACACTTTTAAAACTTATTTCCCCCTTCATTTTTGCAACGGGGGGGGGGGGTACGAATTGAAGTCTGAAATGATACCTTACAATTTAAATATTATATAAAACCTAATTTAAACGGAATTTGAGAGCCTTTTATTCAAATACTAGCTTACTACCCGGCGTTGCCCGGGTGCTTTTCAATGCAACATATCTTTTGGACTGTCTTTTGCACATCTTGTAGGATAACCTTTTACGTGATGCTTCGAAAGAAAAGCGTTGTGCTGCCTTTGTAGCTTTTACTTTTCGCAAGACTTAAAAAAATGCAACAACACTTTTCACGTACATTTTATTCGGAAATAAATCATTGATTTTTTCCTTAGAAAGAGTAGTGAGCTTACCTAAAAAAAAAAGTCAATACCTATTATCAGGCACAAAAATATACAAAATAGTCTTCTTGGATACAGTCATAATATTTTCAAATTAATTTAAAATCATCCTCAATGTTCAAAAGCTAAACAGACAGTCCACCGTACAGAAAATAAAAAAAAATTCAGTCAGTGATGTTAATAGATGATAACACTCCGTTTTTCGGATTTTTTGGTGGTATTTTTCGAATGAAGGTATCAAGTGGTAGGTTTTATTTTGTATGTTTTCAGGGTAAGCACATTTCGCAGAAGAAGTTTGCTTGGTATAAAAAAAAATTTACAAAATGTGTCTGATTGCTCTTTCCAAGGTTATTTAGTGCCATGCCATAGAGTAAAATTGGATAAGTGTACACTGTCAAAAATGAAACGCTCAATTTTGACGATTCGGCAATCCTCGAGCACTATTTCGTTATTTTCGACGATCTTTTTGTCACTGAATCACGTGATATTTGACGAAACCAGAAATCTCAAATTTTTCACGAAATTATTTCGTCTCGATTTCGTCACATTGCAGTGCATTCTGGGAGTTTTCGTTTCAATCTTGTACTTGCTCGTTAAATTATCTTACTTCAATTATTCTAAAGGATTCATAAAAAAGGTTAGTATTTATTGAAATTTGTATGTGCAATGTGCCTTCTTTTATGTATTGTTACATTTTTGTTTAGTGTTGTGTTTATAGTTGTATTTTAAAACACATTAAAATTGAAAACGAACGGTTCGATTAGGTTTAGAATTCTGTGTGTGTTAACTTTGAGTCATCTCCACGTTAGGCTTAGCTAGTGTTGTTTTTTTATTTCATTTGTAAAAGAAAATGTTGGTTCGTTGACATTTGTTTCCAAAAGCGTACTTCCTTTATTTCGTTAAAAAAAATTACAAACATGACTAAAGAGTTTGTACGAATTTAAACTTACAGGTGAAAAAAAAAAAAAAAAAAACCTCCACCGTAGCTTAACTAACACTGATGATAAATACAGCGCTTTTATAAAAGGCATAGAACTTTGAAGTTTTTAATTTCAACATGGAATATATTACATAGTTATGAGTTTTTCATTCTTCTCCATGAATTTTACAAAAATAATTCTGTTAAACGAAGTGTATTTTTTAGTTTAATAGCTCAAATTTGTTTCATTCTGCATTTTTATTTTCTTATACAAATACTATATACCAATCCCCCAATATGCTTACCAGCTTACCCCACGTTGTTTATATAATCTCTTTCCCTGCGGCAGATGTTTCTAGCAATAAGTGCTTATGTTCATTATTTGTGCAGCCTTTTTTTTTTACTTGCATAAAACATGAAGTAATATCAATTTGATAAAATCATTTTAAGATAGAAAAAATATTAATTTCCATAAAGAACTCTATCTTTGTGCTTGATATTTCAGCAGAATATTTTCAATATTTTTTCAATTCTTCCGCAAATTAAAATAAATTATTGAAGTGAAGTTTTAATGTTTAACCTCGATTTAAAAAGAAAAGATAGTATAGCATGTTTGAAAATTGTAATAACAATAATAAGCATTTTTTGGTGTTTATTCTCCCACTTCATGCACTAAATTTATAAGTTTTTCTATGTCAATTTGTGTTACATGATTTGTCATAATTATGAATTTTTCCATTATACATAGTTTCTACAGCTAAAATAAATGCAGCATTAATTTTATTGCCATATTTGCCGCCTCAAGATATTGACAACAAAAAGTGAGAAATCCCGGTCTACATTAAATAAGACTAAAGAAGCATTTTATAGATGAACTTCCAATAAATCTAAATCTTTTAGTTGGAGTTGTGATTTTGCTGGATATAAAGTAAAATGTCTGAAAATTTAACCGAACTTCAATTGAAAAATTGAAAGGATAATGAAAATATATGAAAAATTAAAAGGATAATGAAAATATATGAAAAATTAAAAGGATAATGAAAATATATGATAAGCTTTATATATGTAACAAGCTTTGCGCACCACACTAGTCCCTATTTTCATTATATACCTTTGAAAAAAAATCCATCGATATCAGTCAATTAGTTCTCAAGACACAAACAAACAAGAAAATGCACTTTTTTTATTGGGTTTCCCCTATCTTTGGCAGCTCTTCTCCCTTGGCGTTTTTTTATTTACTGCGTGAAAATTATATATTTTAAAAATCAAATATGCTTAGTTAAAAGGTGATACTCCCTTCGTCTCCGTCCCAAACTAGTAAGTAGAGCTACGTTTGAATATTTTTGTACTAGTGATTGGTTCTGATGATTTTATGATTTTGTTCGAATATTTTTTAAAAATTTCAAGATACTATACTATCAATTAACAACTTTACTTGGCAAGCATTCCCTCTTAAAATCATTACCAGCTGAGTTTAAAAAATCCTAAGTACACACGCCCTTAAGCTACGCCCCATTTTGTAAGTACTCTACCCCCAGTATTGCAGAAAAATCAGTTCTTTTTTTCTACTAAATCCTTATCCATCAGCTAGAAGGTAGCTTTATGTAATTACTAGTTAGTTTATGAAATGAAGCGTGGCTTCGAGTGTTAAAGCCTTGGGTTTTTTGACTTTAATTTGGTAGTGGTTTAAGGAGGTAAAGCTCGGTAGGTAAATGTTGTTTATTGATAACATAGCACAATAAAATCTCTGAAAAAAAGTGCAAATAAAATCATAATCACCAGTTTCAGTACTACTTAATTCATAACTACTTTATTGGAACTAATTTGGGTAGGGGGGGGGGGAGTACTTCAGAAAACATTCGTGAAGAAATCGAAACACGAAAATCTAAAAAAAAAGGTGTATTTTGGCTATCGGTTAAAATAAAAAATAAATTTTTAAAAAAATCACAGATCAACAATTTTCGCACTTTTGATTTTTTTATAGCTCAAAAAAAAAAAAAAAAAATGAAAATTTACAACTTGATGTGCAAAAGAATTAACTCGTTTAATGACCAAATAATGCTGATTCTCGACAAATTGAAAAAAGTCTAATTCTAGAATATTATTCAGAAATTAATTTCAGAAACTAACTGAGAGTCTAGCTGCCTAAATAAAAATTTTGTTCATCCGCTGTAAAAATAACTCATTCTTGCAATCTGCTTGATAAAAAGCTGTCAGCATCGAAATAATCATATATTTTGAAAAATATGAAAATTAAATCAGATGTTTTTCAAAGTCACAAGCGAATCGTAGCTTTTTAACTTAAGAAAAAAAACTCAGATTTTGAAAGAAATCGTGAAAACATGTTTTATTTCAGAAATAAATTGCTGAATTTAATCGTAAAACTTTCCTCGGAATAGAAAAAAGATCCATGTGCATGAGGGCATACACCCATGGACTTAACATTTTCTTATTATGTATATATTCCCTTTTTAAAACTTTTTTAGGATGGATCCAACATCACGGAGATAATCGGAACAAGGACAGACGAAGACGTTTTCATAATTATAACAATATTCTAAATGTTCGTATATTATACATTGATTTCATGTTACACATGTTTGGAAATAAAAATAGAAACTTAGGGGTAAAAAGCAAAGGTATATTTTTATAATTATTTAACAAACATTACACTAAATTAATTTTACCAAAAGATTTATTTCACATCTGCATTTTTTTAAGATTTATATATTCAAATACCTTTTGCAATTTTGGCAGAGAATTGTTTTCAAAGTATGAAGTATGAAATGCATGCAATAATAAAGTTCCTGTATTAAACATAAATTTGGCCAAATAAACATTCTACATACAAGCAAAATAAGCAAAACAAATAATTAATTGGAAAAAGAAAAAGGTAAGCTTTTTCTTAAGATTATCTAATTTTATTTTCTGTATCTAATTTTAGAACAAATATATACTAACTTAAAGTTGTCCATTTTATTGTACTTTTTTTTTTTTTTTTTTTTTTGAAATTTGGTATAAATTGGATAAAAATCTTTTTTTTTCTGGAATTTTTTCATGCGATGCAATGAAGAAGAAACTTCTCAGCAATTTTCTCCCGAGCATATATCAATCAAACTGTGCATAAAAGTGGCACATGATTTATTTTTCCAGTACCCAATGTCTGCTGAGGAAGTAGCACTTTTATATTCCCAGTAGGGGCAGAGCGATATAGGAATTTCTACATCGTGATGCATCGCCATCCTTACATCGCGATGTAGCGATGTAATTCAAACAGTTTGAAATATTCTTTTCGCTTTAGGGGCATCCCCCTCCGCAATTAGGGGAGTTTTCCTTACAAAAATCCAGGCTTTTGTCAGATCTTTTTCTAATTTGGCACATAGGTTCTTTAATCACATGGAATATACCCCATGATGGACCCCATGGGATACATGCCCCATATGAATTACTACCCCATGGAAAACTATCCTATGTGGATTTCCAGCATCAAAGGATATCTGGGCCGAATCTGGAAAAGATCCGACGAAAAATGAATTTTTTTCAAGGAAAACCCCCATCGGGGTTGCCCCACCCCCCACCCATACATTGACGAAAGCTAACCTCCGTGAATTCCCGAGCATCAAAGAACCTCTATGGCAAATTTAGAAAAGATCAGACAAAAACTTTTTTTATATATAAGGAGAACTTCCAATGCGGGGTTGCTCCCCCCCCCCCATCAAGGAGGGTTGAAAACTACCATGTGTGAATTCCCGAGCATCAGAGGACCTCTGTTCCAAATTTGGAAAAGATATGATAAAAACTGTTTTTTTTTTATAAGAACCCCTCCCGTATGGGGATTGCCCCCCATAGCGAAAAGAAAACCACCCTATGAGAATTCCTGAGCATCAAATAACAAACCTTTGGCAAATTCGGAAAGATCCAACAAAAACTGGATTTCTTGTAGGAAAACTACCATAGGGGTTAACCCCCCCCCCCCCCCATAGAAGGCCGAAAACTACCCTGCGTGAATCTCCGTGCATCAAAGAGCCTATGGGTCAAATTTTGGAAAGATCGGACAAAAACTTTTTTTAATACGGAGAACCCCCAATGCGGGGTTGCCTGTCCCCCCCCCCGCCCCCCACATAGAGGGACATAAAGGACCTTTTGTGAATTCCCGAGCCTCCAATAACGGACCTCTGTGCCAAATTTGGAAAATATCCGACAAAAATTAGATTTTTTGAAGGAAAACCCCCATTATGGGGGGTTTAATTAGATACCATGGGGAGTTTAATCTGCAATGATTTGTTTTACCTTTTTTAAGAAATTGTTTGTTTGCAATTTTACATAAATAAAAATTTGCTTGACATATTTTATGTGCCTCATTTTTTAACAATTACTTGTCTTTTTTTATGAAGGGGGGGGGGGCTGCAGGCCCGTTGTTTCAATTTTTTCCCAAATATGACAAAGAGTCTGTACTCAATAAAAATTTTACAGAAAACGAACTAAAGCAACGGCCAGTCATGTGTAAAAACATGAATGTTCAAAAATAAAGACGGGAGGGGGGGTCAATTGACCCCCTCACCCCGTAAATGACGGGCCTGTGAAAGTGACTATACGCAATAAAGTGGGAAACTACGGTGGTAAGATTCTGAAGTTAGAATTTGATCACACGCACACAAATCTTATAAAATACAGTCAAACCTCGTTATAACGAACTTAAAGGGACCATTAAAATCGATTATTATAAAACGTGGTTCGCTTTATCCAAAAAACAATAAACAATAAGACAAGGATTGCAAAAATGTTCATTTCAGCAGTTATTTGTTTTAAGCGTGTTCGAATTAACGAGGTTCGACTGTATTCACAAATATAAAAAAAAACTAATGTGCTCAAAGAAAAAAAAAGGAAATAAATTTTCTTAAAAATTTACGAAATTAACGTCCTCATATATGACGAAATTAATTTGACGAAACTAATGCTCTCAAAACTACGAAAATGATTGTTAATTTGACGAAAATAGAATGAAGAAATATTTCATTACATTTGACGAAATTCGCATCCTCAAACCACTAACAAAAGCAGTTTCTTCAATTTGACGAAATGTTCGCTCGGAGCATATCCCTGGAAGTGGTTTCGTCAAAAACGATGAAAATTTCGTCAAATTTGAAAGTCCATTATTGAGAGTGTAACATGCCTAAAAAGACGCACGTCAGCTACATTTTGTTTTCTTATATTGGCGTCAAATTTCTATTTTCGTAGGTAAAAATGACAGTTAGACAATAATATTAATATCTTGTAACGGTTTGAATTTGTCCAGATTTAAGTTCTAGTTCAAAATTTTAAAACGTAATACTTGCCGTAAATGTTATACATGATATCTCACACTGATGCAGGTAGAGAGAGCACGTATTTAAGTTTGTTGCTTTAGACAGAGTATTCTTTAGAGAGCATCAAAATTTTAATTTATAGAGACACAGTCGTTGTGAGAGGTGGGAATGAGTCTACTGACTACATTAGTCATCATTTAAGTTATGTAAAACATTAAAAATGGAAATGGATGCACGTGAACTTATTGAACGCACTATTTAAAAACCATCAATTTAACTGCGTTGTCGAGAAAGAAGTAAGCGTGCTCATTTTGGTCACTATCCGTTTATATTTTGTTTTTTAATTATTTGCAGGCCAGAAAATTAAAAAAAAAAAAATCTTATTTGTACTTACAACTGTATAATAGATAAATCTTTTGTTTTATTTTACAGAATCTTGTTGCATATTTTGTTCCCCTTAGCCACAGCTTAAAAGCAAACAAAATGTATTTCGCGTTCCGAAACGTAGTCTAAAAATTTGAAACTTAAATGATTCAAATTTTTCTAATCCATAAATTTAATTCAAAACTTTCTCCTAAATATTGTTTTTAGTCCCCCTCCCCCCAGCAGCAAGAAGAATTTCATTTGTGAGTAAACCCAACATTGAGCAAGTAACATAAAGCTATCTATATCGAAAATAGTTACGTCTCAAAATACATTTATAGCACTTAATCGTCCATTGTGGTTACACGTGAGATACAAAGAGTTTCACCTTATCCCTATACTGTTGAAGAGAGTTTAAGCTATTACAGTGATAATTTTCCATTCATATATTAGCAATTTTTTACATTATAACAATTTTTTGCAGTTTAAAACAGTTTAAATTTAAATTAATATTTATTTGCATTTTTTCCAAACTTAAAACTCCAACCCTCCCAAACTGTATGAATTCCGCCAAATTATATTTCCGTGTGGTTTTGCGGGTAAAAACGGTACACAACCTTAATTTTAGCACGCTTTGGCAATCCTATTACGGTAGTTTATGTGCATGTAAGAAACGTCATGACCATCCCCCCTCCCCCTTGAAAAACAAATTCCAGATACGCTACAAATTCCTACGCACAAATATGGTTATTTTGCAATTTATTTGCGAAATTAGTATTTTTTACCCTTGTTCTTTGTTAGCCTTCAGTGATTAAACTTAGTTGAACCGAATTAGGTAAAGATCCGACCTAAATCATGGAATAGTATAAATAACATATGCATATTGGTTTTAAGGATCACCCAACATTAAATTGTTGAAGCTTGTACATGGATAATGAATGAATTATTGATACCGAGCTGATTTTGGTATTTTCTGGGCTGCTCATGTGGGAAATACTGATCTATAATTTTGTTTTACCATTACCGCAACGGATATACCAAAAGAAAGCATGCAAAATAAGTAGAATTGTCGGAGATCGCAATGCATTCCGGCTTTGCAGGAAGCTACTCAAAAAGAGCTAAACAGCAGCATTTCGATTTCGTTCGGTTTTCTTGCCAAACATGCTTTACGCTAGCCACGAATCGGCATTAACGACCAACTTTGAGAGTACCTTTAATTTTGATTGCATTTAAAATATTTCCAGGCGGTTATAAGTTGCAAACCATTTTTATTAGCTTGGAATTCAATTTTCTAAATTTAACGATAGTAGTTAATCTTTGAAGAAACTTCATCTAGGGGCAGTTTTTACGGGCTTTTCATTTAGACTAAATTCATAACTATACACAAATATGTTCATGTAAAAAAGAGCAATTTTATGACACAAAATATGAATTTAGACCACCTTGGGTCTTTTTAAAATTTAAAAAACCCGCCTATATGAATTCCTGATTAACAATTGACCTTTCTGCTAAATTTGGAAGAAATCCGACGAAAACTGGATTTGTATAAGGAACACGCACACACACATCCATTTTTATATATATAGATAGATTAGTACTTTTACCCTTGTTCTTTGACAGCCAGGAGCGACTTCTATTAAATCGAATTAGGTTATCGGTTATAGTTGAATCGAATTACTTAAAGATTTGGCGTAAATCAAGGAATAGTATAAAGAAAATTTATATATTGCAAATTGGTTTCATAAGGATCATAGAACATTAAATTAAATTTCTGTTGCAAGGATGAAATAGATGTGGTTTAATAAAAGTAGTCTAATGCTGAAACAGTCGAAGATTGTACGTCAATATTGAATGCAATTCCCTTATTCAAGTTTGTATTTTCTCTGCTATTAATGGGAAAAACACTGATCAAAAATTACACCTAATCCTTACTGTTGTGGATGTCTAGGGTAGTTTTTTACGGGCTTTTCATTTTAGACTAAATTCATAACTATATAAAAATTCGTTCGTGCAGAAAAGAGCAATTTTATGACTAAAAATATGAAATTAAATCTCTTCGGGTCTTTTTAAATTTTCAAAAACCCGCCTATATGAATTCCTGAGCAGCAATTTACCTTTGTGCCAAATTTGGAAGAAATCCGACGAAAACTGTGGATTTGTATAAAGAACATACACACATACCCACACACCCACAAACATACATCCATTTTTATATGTATAGATTTAAAAATTTTTAGAATAGAAATAATCCGTTTAAGATCCGTCAAAAAAGTAACGGATACGGATACGGATACAGATCTTTATTTTCCCTCGGATATCCGGAACATCACTACTTAGAACGCAGATTGGAACCAATATTTTAAATATGTGAATGAAATTTCATAACCAAAATTTCTGAGGAATGCTAATTCTGTTCCAAAAAAATACCTCCTGTCATCTCCGACGAGAGGCCATGTCAGCCTAGTTGGAAACAAGGGCCCCGGGCCTTGGAGGGGGGGCGGCACTGATGCAAAAAAAAAAAAAAAAAGGAAGGAAGAAAGAAAAATGGGGAGAAAACTCCGAATAAAAGCGGAAAAGTAAAGATAAAGTAAAATTTATTCTTTTAGTATTTACTGTTACGGCACTTATAATAGAGTTAATTTTCTAGTAAGCAGTTTTGATCCCCCCCCCTTTTGTTTTCTTTTGTTTTTCTTTTTTTAGGGGGAGGGGGGCAGACGGCGGTCCTGTGACAAAACTGACAAGGAGCCCGCATTGGCTCCCTGTTGCTCTGTCTCCTGTAGTTAAAGTCCTATAAACATGAGACCTAGCTAAAAAAAAAATCTTGATCAAGTATCCTTTAGAACAAAATTAGGATTATCAAAATCAGTTCATCCGTTCAGAAACTACGGTGCTACAAACAAACACAGAAACACACACGTAAAACTTACTGCCCCCTTCCCTTTTTCTTCGGGGGTCAAACACTAAAGAAACAAATTGAACTTACTTTGTCAAAAGTGAAAATGAAGATTACACATAGATAGATTGTACATAGAGTTACTATTGCTTTCTTCGTACTCATAATGTTAAAACATAAAACCTGCGTCTAATAAAGACGCAATTCACTTTCATGAAAAGTAATTCTTAAACCAATGATGTGACTTCTCCCCCCCCCCCCCTCCTTTTTTCCCCCGAATCGAAAATTGGTCGCGGTGTGGAAGTTATGAAATTGATTTCACGGGAAATGAAATTTCACACAAACAAAATCTAGACATCGAATGCGGTTGTAGGAATCAACCGGGAAAATGTTATGAAGTCTAGGCTTTTGCGTAACAAACTTAGTTTTCGCGGAATTGACGCTGAAAAAAAACCTTTTAATATTCAACAAGAAAAAGGCAGGAATAGGAATCAGATGTTGATGCAAATGTGCTGCTCGTAGGCTTCAATTAAAAATATTTAAAATAAAAACAAACCTATATCACTTTTGCTTTCATGTTTCCAAAATATTTCCATAAGTTTGAAATGTTTCTTTTTCCCACTATAGCTATAAATTATCGACGGAAAGGATGTTAGGATGGAAATATTATGTACGCATATACAAACATACGTACAGACAGAGATCAAGAGAACACTTGTGGTAATTGACTCGGTGATCGTTAAAATGTATATTTCGAGCATCCGTGCGTTCTTAAGTACATATGCACGTGTGATCGGATCGAAAAAACAACTCAATATTCAAACGGGGGTGAGCAAAATTCAACTTTAGGACGAGATTTGAGTGAAAAAGTTTCCGCGATTACAATGTTTCCTTTACTATGTGAATGTGAAAGGAAGTTATTCATTTGTATGCTTTTGTATTTAAGTGTCTAAATAGAACGTGACTTTGATTTTATCTTTTCAAAAAGGAATGATAGCTGAACAAAATAATGTGAAAAAGGAGCAAAGTTTGGTCGAATTGTGGTTAGGGGTAGTCCTGGTCAACGTCAAAAGAGGTTAGATCTAACTGGTACCGAGTTCCATATCAGATCCACATAGCTGTTGTCTGTGTTCTTCAATTCATTTAGAAAACAATTTTTTACTTTCTTTGACATCGAATTTTAAACTTGGCATTAGAATGTTGGTTGACGTAGTCAAATGTTTTGTGCCAAGTTAAATGACGATTAAACTTTTCTGTGTCCCTTACTTTTGAACGACACGAAATTTCCACTCTTCTCCCCCTGTTTTTCGGTTTCAACCTTACCTTTCGATATATTTAAGGGGAGAGGAAATTTTAAATGCCGGCGAAAAGTCAGCTAAACCAAATTTTTCCCAAGTTTAACTATAATCAAGTATATGTTAAAGAACATAAAAAAAAATATTGCTAGATAGTGGGCACTGGAAATTGTGAAAAAATTTTACCGTTTCATTTTGCCTTACGCTCTCACTTTCCTACAGGGGGGTTCCCCTATTACTACATCAAACTTTTTATTTTTACTCGCACACAAAGAAGCTTTCTCAACAAGAGTATTTACAACTTTTATTTAATTTTACTCAAGTTATAGCCGATTTTGGGTTAATACAAGACATTTTAGCAATGATGTCGCTCGAAAAAATCAAGTTGTATAACTATACTATACTATTAACACGAAAAATGATGGAGTTAATTAACTCTCAAAAGTTCCATTTCACCTCAAAGTTCCGGGTTTATCCTCCTTATTCCAACGCACAAAATCTTTTTTTTTTTTCCTTCCCTAACGCAAGTTTAAACGAAAAAATCCATAAGCAAGAACTTCCAAAAACAAAAATGCAGTGTTCAATGCCTAAATCGCAAAGATGATGGTCAAAATTAAATTCGTCCTAATTGAGGAAATACAAAACTGTGTGTATTTAGGTCAAAACAAATTTGACAAATGGCGATTAAATTCGACGGAATTGAGGAAACATCAAGTTATGCGTATTGAGATCAAGAAATTTTGATCAAAGGAAACGTCATGTGTAAAATCGGTCAAGGGATTAAAATAACCAACTCTTTAAAGATTCGGACATCTCTCGGCCCTCTTTTTCACCCCTCTTCTAACTATTGAACCTATACATTTGATTTTAATGGTTGGGTAAGTGGATAGTTCAGTGGCTTTCTTTTCGTAAATGCCAGTGAAGATATATTAATTCTCTGAAGTTTAATGAATGCTGAAAAAAATCTATGAACAGAAAAGTAATTCTTCAATTTCGTGTATAAAATCATTTATGAGTGCGAAAATATGTCTCTTACGTAGGGGAAACTAGGGAGACTTGACCCAATTTTTGGTTTTTTATTTTCCATTCTTTTTGTAGAATAGTTACAACGAAATAAAAAATATGTGTAAATAGTTTGCCATTTTGCGGATTATTATGGCTAGAAATAATAGCATAATTCTAAGTAGAAATAGTACAAAAAAATTATATTTATCACGTCTGCAAACGGGTCAAGTGTCCCTAGAGCTTGGGAGACTTGACCCAACAACTAGGGAGACATTACCCCCCTCATGAATGTAAGAAGACTCATAGATATTGAAATAAAAATGCACGTTTGATGGTGTTTTTTGTTTCAATAAGTGATACTTGAAGTGAATGAACAAATATTCAATCTTCTGGTTAAGTGTCACAGTTTTGTTAAAAATTAATCTTATTGCACATATCAGCAGAAAAGCAGAAATCTAATTAAAAACTTTATCAGCGAAGACCTAAACAATATTTCAGTTATTTTATTAAGAAACAAATCATTGGGCTTAAAGATCATTAGTATTTTAGTTATTTGTCAAATAAAAACAATTTATTCGACCAAAATATTTTAGTTATTTTTTGAGTGAAAAAAAGATTCCCCTTTTTATTCACAATACTTAAGTTATTGCTTAATTAAAAGCAAATCATTAAGGTCTAAATCACAATAGTTTAGCTATTTATAAACAAAAATTCATTGAAAAAACGTCAAATTATTCTTTGGGTCAAGTCTTCCTAGTTAGCTTGAGTCAAAGCTCCTTAAGTAGCTTTCTCTTCTTTACCTTACGTAAATGTTTAGCAACTTAGATCAATAAAATCAAATCATTAGGCCTAAATCACAATATGGTATGTATTCAAAAATGAAAATTCTTTGAAAAAACATCAAATTAAACAAAAACGTCGAATGAGTCTCTGGGTCAAGTCTGCCTAGTTAGCTTGGGGTCAAAGCTCCCTAGTTTGCTTTCTTTTGTTTACCTTAAATTTTTAAAAACTTACATTAAAGCTATATAAAACTACTGCATATCAACAGATAGTTTGAAAAGTGGCTAAAACATGTATATTTTTAAAATTCATTTCTCTCAAAACTGGAGGAAAAATCTGAAAAATTCCAAAATCTTTAAAATTTACTTTTTAGGTGCAGTATCATTTAACACTGAATTTCTTAAAAACCACTGATAATTCTGAAATGGCTTGTCTCTGAAAAATTCTGTTGTCTGACTGGTCAAACAATAATATGACTAAAATTTTTCCGAAATATCCTTTTCATGGAAAAAATCCTCATGGGTCAAGTTTTCCTATGAGTCAAAAACTCTCTAGTTTCCCCTACTTAACTTTTATCTTATCTTCTCAGCGTAAAAAAAAAAAAAAAATACGTAAATAATGATACCCTACTTGCCCAGATGGTAAAATTGAAATTTCCTCCCTTCTCCCGCGTACAGTAGAAAGTCGGTGATTTTTCATGTATCATTTGGAAAGATACTGGGCGTGCACAGTGGCGTAGCGTAGGGGGGGCAAAGGGGGCACTCGCTCCGGGCGACACTTTGCTAGGGGCGGCAAATTCTGTAACACTACATTAACATCGAAAAGGCGGTTTTTTTTTTTAGTTTTTTTTATTATTAAGACTGTGCTTTGCTAGGGATGTATCACTAAATCAACATCAAAATGTTTTTTTTTTTTTTTACTCTTCAGTTATAACTTCCTAACTTGTCTCAGAAAATTGTTCTCGTTGAGGCACGAGCACGAAATACTAAATACCGACATGCATTTGGACCATTATCACTGGCACTGACATAGAAAGATGAGAAGAGAGAAGACAATCTCGTTGGGGAGAGGATTATAAATCACAAAGATCGACAAGCAGGGGCGGACTGGATCCCCCAAGAGGACGCCAACCTTAACTACCAAAGGGCACGAAAGAACTGAGGTTCAAGGGCGCAAAGGTTTTAAAGGTGCAAAATTAAACGAAAGCGCAACAGTTTGAGGGCGTGAAAAAGCGAAGGCGCACAAGTTCAAAGGCGCCAAAAATTAAACGAAGTCTCACCGGTTTGAGGGAGCCAAAAAAAAAAAAAAACGAAGGCACACAGAGCCGACGTTTGAGGGCGCATCGGCCCGCAGGCCAGTCCGCCCCCTGCAAGCAGTCACTGCCTTAAATAACGTGATTGAGTCATCAAGTGCTTCCCTTGACGGGACAAAAAACCTTATGCGCCCTCGTGTTTTTTTTTTTTTTTTTTGAGCCCTTGATCCTGAGTACCTTTTTTTTTTGCGCTCCCAAACCTGAGCGTCCCCCCCCCCTCGAACCTTTTTTTTTTAATTTGTGCGCATTCGTTTTTTTTTTTTTTTTTTTTTTTTTTTTGCGCCCTCTTTTCGAACCTGTGCGCCCGTTTCTTTTTGCGCCCTCACACCTGTATGCATTCATGGTTTTTTTTTCTTTTTTTTTTTTGCTCCCTGAAACCTGTGTAAGCTACTTCTCTCTCTCTCTCTCTCTCTTTTTTTTTTTTTTTTTTTTTTGCGTCCTTGCACGTGTGCGCCTTTGTTTTCTTTTTATCTTTTCTTTTTTTGCGTTCTCAAACCTATGCGTCCTCGTTGTTTTTTTTTTTTTTTTTTTAAACGCCCTTGAACTTTTTTTTTTTCATTTGTGTCCTTGAACGTGTGCGCCTTTGTTTTCTTTTCTTTATGCCCTTTCCTCAAACCTGTGCACATGTTTCTTTTTGCTCCCTCCAACCTATACAAATTTTTTAAAATTTTTATTGTACCCTTTGAACTTGTGCGCCTTCGTGTCTTTTTACTTCCTTTTACAAAAAAGGAAGCATTGTATTCGCGAAAAAATTTTCAATCAAAAATCGGCCTTAATTTCCATTTTTCTCACCCCTGAATGAATGTTGAGTTTTTTTTCGATCCGACCACAAGTGGATATATGCCTAGGAACGTACAGACGCCAGAAATATCCATTTAGACGACCTCCGAGTTAGTTACAACGAATTTTCTCGTGACTTACGTATGTATGTGCGTATGTGTGTATATGTATCTTGCATAACTCAAAAACGGTATGTCCTAGAAAGTTGAAATTTGGTACGTGGACTCCTAGTGGGGTCTAGTTGAGCACCTTTAATTTTGGTTGCATTCGGATGTTCCTAAGGGGGTCTTTTGTCCTTTTGGGGGGGGGAAATCATTGTTAATTTCGATGTAAACTCAAGTTGTGTTATAATTTGTTGGATACTTGGCGATATATCGCCAGTCTTTTGGTTGCCAAGTTTTGTCACCAACTTGGCGACAAATTTGGAGGGTTTTTTAAAATTTGGTTTCAGTTTGGCCATTGTTGGTGATATTTAGAGAGTAAACAATTGAATCACAATAAAATTGCCAATAATCGGGAAACGACATTAAATTGGAGTAAAAGGAAGTCATGGGATGCACACATGAACTTTTTTTTTTTTTTTTTTGCGCTCTTTGAGAGTCAAGGTTGGCACTCTTTCAGGAGATTTTGTCCGGCCCTGGTAGAAAGATCAATTTTTGGGTCCAAAACGTAAATTTCGAATAAAAAAAAAAACTATTCATCGAAATTTTTTCGAAAATGTCTATAAACGTTCCCAGCACTAACCTAGATAAACTGAAAATAATACGGTTTTGGTGCTGCAGAAAATAATTTTAACGAAATCGGTCCGGTAGTTTCCGAATTTTTCCCGCACATATACATTTGGATTTTTTGTTTTATTTATATAAAGAAGATATCAATGCTAAATTATAGGCCTACTTAATTTCATTCGTAATCTTCAGTGTGATCGTAACTTCAATAAATATACATAATCCGGGAAAGTTTGTGACTGAAGATCTGTGATGCGACTTATATGCAAACATACGGTGCTTCAAGATTTATTATTTTTTTCAATTTATATTTATTTCATTTTATTTATTTATTTATATTTATTTTTAGTATTTTTTTTTTCAACCTGAACATTTTTTCGGACATGGGGCTCATAGAAGTGAAGCCGATACTTCGATTTTGCATCGAAAAGTAGATGATTGTACATCAAAAAGTACAACGAAAACAAACTGCGAAAAAAAAAGAAAAAACAGTTCGTTTTGATGATTTTTTTAAATATTTTAGGGGGGAGTACCACCCTGAGGATCCCTTCTTGATACAAATGCTCATCTTTTTCAACTTTTCTTTTCTACAGTCCCCCAGAAGAATGTTAACGATTTATATAATGCTCCCTCCCACTCCAAATAAAAATATTGGCTTAGAAAAAATTTGGAGGGGGAGGAGGTTGATCTCCAGAACTCCAAAACAAAGTGAGTAATAGGGGAAAACAGTGGTTATATTTGCAGGTCCGGATGTATAAATTTTGGACCCCCCTGAAACTACAATCTGCAGAGCCCCTCCCCAGAGGCCAGCAGTCTATATTTGCAACGTTAATAAGTGTCAGTGCTAGGTTTTTTTTCTTTCTTTTTTTCTTCTTTTTCAGTTTTTTGGGCTGTCTGTTCGGACCCCTAAAGGCCGTGCCCTCCCCCCCCGAACTGCGGGGTCTGCGGGTGCGCAGATCCGGGCCTGCATATTTGGATTCAGGGACTCATTTTTAAAAACAACATTTCATACAACATTTTACAGAAACGACTGATACAATCGATAAAAGTAGAAAATTAAAATTTTAGGTTAAGAAGAAAATAATCTTTTCAAGTATAAAAAAAATGTATCGATCAGGTAATTTATAAATCATGCTTTTTTTTTCTTCTTTTCAATGAAAGGTTTAAAAAATACTACCAGTATACACAGTTTTAGATCATGTTTTAAATGTTTTTAGCTAAGGAAAATATTATCCCTCCTAATGCAATAATTTTTGATAAATATTTATTAGAACTTTTAGATCAACAGTATTTCCTGTTGAAGTAAAATTATATTAAAATGCAAAAGATGTTTCAGATAATAAAATCTTATTTTCGTTCTGTAAAATATAAAGCATGTCGTTTTTTTGTTGTGTGTGTGTAGGGAGGCATATAGCAAAACAATGTAAGCGGGGCGGCAAATTTGTTGCCTGCCCCGGGCGGCAGAAACCAACGGTACGCCGCTGGGCGTGCACAGAAATTTTGGGGCCCATCACAAATGACTTTTAGGGGCCCCTCCGTATTATTCACCCCTATATTTCACCTCTCATTTTAAAAATATTGGGCCCCCTTCTGGTTCGGGCCAGGGCCAACAGGTGTCCCCCCACCCCTGTGCACGCCTCTGGGAAGACATTACAAAAAATTCTGTGAAGAAACACCTTAGATTCTAATTTGTTCCAAATAACACCCTTTTTTACTGGATTATCAGTCATCACATTCGGGGCTGTTTTTTGGTCACACCTGTGCACAGTTCGTAAATATATTGTACAGTATATGCAACACAGGATCATGTCCTCCACCCGATCCTTTGGTATCCTAATAAGGACAGCGGAGTCATAATAATACCTATCAAGGCCTTTTTGTGCTAAACTACTTTTCTTGGGTTATCAAAGCACAAGAAACAAGAAGTTCCGTCTAGAACTATACAAGCCTACTTTCCCGTATACGCATACTACTTTCTAGTACCTGATCAATATTCTCAAAAATAGCTAAAATCGCAAATTGTTTCAAACATTTTTTTTTTAAATATTTTAAGCTAATTTTTAGGAATAAAATATTCCTCACTCATCTAAAAAAATTAGATGCTTAAAAAAAGAAAAAGAAAAAAAAACCCGAACAAATAAAATAGCAGCACCTTTTAAACAAAGCAGCTAATACACTTTTTTCCATTTGAAAAAAAAATTCTTTAACAGCTTTCAAAACGAAAAAATAATAATTAAAATTAATAAGCTCATTAAAATAAATACATCATATCAAAATATATATATATATATATATATCGTTTCTTTTCCATCTGTTGCCAAAAATAAATTTTTAAATGAATTAATGCACTTACAAAAATAAATAAAAAATCAATAAAGTGTCAACTTAAAGAAATAATTGTCAAAAAAAAAAAAAATCGTCTGCGCATATCTTTATGTATAAACATAAATGACTTCGAGTTTTTCCGCCGAAAACTGAATACCTAAATTAAAACTTTAGCGTGGAAATAAAAGCAAATCATATCAACAATAATTATTTCGCAGTTAAAACCCATAGCTGCGGAATCGGAGTCAATTTCATTTTGAGATAAAGGAGTCGGAGTCGGATATCCAAGAGTTGGAGTCAGTCATTTGTCCTCCGTTTATAAATTTTTGCCAAAGCCAGAGAAGTCAGAGTCGAAGTCGGGGAGTCGGAGTCCGATTATTTGTCGGGCACAGGAGTCGGAGTCGGAGTCAGGTGCCCCTCAATTCTCGGAGTCGGAGTCTGGAGTTTGGCGTCAAAAGCTATTTCCAACAAAATTTGTTTGAAGTAAATCCGCCTTCAAGTACGGAATCTACATTGACTTTCCGTTTCCCCGTAGGCGCTAATGTTAAGAGGTTTGAACTGTTCAAAATTGAACGGAAAATTGTTCAAATCAGAACGATATTTTATATACAAGTTTTTCATCAAAAGCTTTTTCCCACAAATTTTGTTTGAAGCAAATTCTCCTTACAGTTCGGAATTGCCTTGAATTTCCCCATAGGCACTAATGTTAAGTTTTTTTGAACTGTTCAAAATTGAACAAAAAATAGTTCAAATCAAAAAGTGAAATATGGGAATGAGGTGTCCTCTCCGAGATCTTTCGAACAAAAAAAAGTGTTCGAATCGGACTATTCATTCAAAAGTTATTGGGAGGGGGGGGGGGACAGACAGACCGACTTATACTGGTAAACTACAGTGAACAATGAAGAAACACAATTTACGTTCAGAAATGAGGAAAAAAAAACGATTTTTCTTGAGAAATGCATTATTTTTATTTACTTTAAATTTTTGCTGTATCCGAATGAATATTGAATGATGCATGATGTAACGTAGGGTTGCTAATATGCAGCTGCTGCTGCTAATGTTGAATGCCAAGTAGAAGTAGAATTATTCGAATGTTACAGACTCTGGAAAAATGGTTTATAGAAATATTTATAACCGCTTTGAAAGATAGAAATTATTTTATTTATCTGAAAAGCTTTTTCACAAAAAACTTAAATATAAAAATTGCAAACACACACATTCATTCATGGAAGCCAATTAGCCGCTGCCGATTTACCAGTCGACAGCGTTGCCCAGGGAGTACCACGTGGAGGTTGACTTCCGCTATAGCTTTTTTCTGAACATGGCACCTCTGAGCTGTAGTGGAACTGAAGTGATGCTTTTGAACTGCCTTAATAAAACACATATTTTTCCCAAAAGAATAAGGGTTAATGTGTTGTTCATTTACGTTGCAGAAGGGTATGAATCAATACTGCAGCTTGCTATTTTGGGATCACAAACAATTATGCCCCTCGAGATGTAAGTTAAAAAAAAGCATTCTTCTGAAGATAAATTTGAAACCTTTTGTGGATAAGCGGAGCTTACGAAGAACAACGCGCGATGTTAATGTCATGATGCGTGAATCAGTAAAATTCGGCATTATGCCATGTTGATTTTGTTTATGCATTTGGATTTCAATTTTAAAAAGCTTCAGATCTGAACAGAAATTTTGAAATTCGCTGAATGAATCTTCTGTTTGAAAATAAAAAGACAAGTGTCTTCACCCTTATCATGTCCCCCTCATTCCAATGACACAATGGAAGTTTTGGGTTTCGCCGAAAGAATCTTCTGTTTGAAAAAAGAACGACCCTGGCTATCACTCTAATTATTTTTCCCCTCATTCCAATGACACATCACTTCAGCTTGCATTTTCAGCTCAATTTCTAATTCACTTGAGTAACAATTATGAGACTCTTGATTTAAAACATTTCATAGTCAAACACATATCACATTTCGGCTTGAAAAAATACACAACTCAAAAAAAAGGCGTTTCAGAAAATCAAGTTTTTACACAATAGTAATTTTAAGCAGTTGAGTCTCAAAATCTACGAATTATTATGTGATGTTTACTGGTTAGTTTTTGTTATCTAAACTAATAATACGTATTTAAAGTTCAAAAGTTATTTCTCCAAATTATGAAAATTGAATAATGTATCACTATTGATTGTGTCGTATTTACTCCACCACGCGCCAGTTATGCAGGCTAACTTTGTGCGAGTTTTGTGGTCGGTTGGTTTTAAATCAATAGTTAGCATATTTTCCCCAAATTTTCAGTTGTATCAGTTTCATTGCCTAGATGCGACTGATAATCATTTAAAATTTTGGTGAAAATAAAGTTTTTCTGTCGAGAGAAATGACATCAATTTGAAAAAAAGAAAAAGGAAAAAATACTGTTGGCCTTTTGTTCAGAAAGAAGCAATAACACTCCCCAGGGGGCCGCCCTGCCATGCCGATGTTAATCCTTTTGCGGCCCCTCGAGCTGATCGTGGATCTTAAATGATCAGCTCTCATCACACTTTCTCATTTTAAATCTGTCGTCACATTAATAAGTTCTCATCTCATAATAAATCTAGTCACATTTATCTGTTATCATTACACTTTCTCACAATAAAGCTGTAGTCACATTAATCAGTTCTTATCACACTTTCTCATAATAAATATGTAGTCACAGTAATCAGTTTTTATCACACTTTATCATATTACATCTGTCGTCACATTGATCAGTTCTCCTCACACTTTCTCATAAAAAAACTGTCGTCACACTAATCAGTTCTCATCAATTTCTCATAATAAATCTGTCGTCACATTAATAAGTTCTCATCTCATAATAAATCTAGTCACATTTATCTGTTATCATTACACTTTCTCACAATAAAGCTGTAGTCACATTAATCAGTTCTTATCACACTTTCTCATAATAAATATGTAGTCACAGTAATCAGTTTTTATCACACTTTATCACATTACATCTGTCGTCACATTGATCAGTTCTCCTCACACTTTCTCATAAAAAAACTGTCGTCACACTAATCAGTTCTCATCAATTTCTCATAATAAATCTGTCGTCACATTAATAAGTTCTCATCTCATAATAAATCTAGTCACATTTATCTGTTATCATTACACTTTCTCACAATAAAGCTGTAGTCACATTAATCAGTTCTTATCACACTTTCTCATAATAAATATGTAGTCACAGTAATCAGTTTTTATCACACTTTATCACATTACATCTGTCGTCACATTGATCAGTTCTCCTCACACTTTCTCATAAAAAACTGTCGTCACACTAATCAGTTCTCAGCAATTTCTCATAATAAATCTGTCGTCACATAAATGAGTTCTCATCACACTTTCTCAAAATAAATCTATCGTCACACTAATCAGTTCTCATCAATTTCTCATAATAAATATGTCGTCACATAAATGTGTTCTCATCATACTTTCTCAAAATAAATCTATCGTCACATAAATCAGTTCTCATCACACTTTCTCATAATAAATCTTTCGTCACATTATTGAGTTTTCATCACACTTTCTCATAATAAATCTCTCGTCAGATTAATCAGTTCTCCTCATAATAAATCTGTCGTCACATTAATTAGTTCTCATCACACTTTCTCAGGATCCATCTGTCATCACATTATTTCTTAGGATGGATTTAATTTTCACAGCAGCAGACATTCTGGAATAAAATTTAAAAAATTGAGTAATTTGTCTTAAAAATAGTTTTGAAATAGCAAGAGTAGCTTAAAATAGCAAGGCAGTAGCAAGAAGTTATTTTAAACAAGTTTTAAATAACAAGAAAAGCAAGAATGTAGAACTTCTTGAAACAGAAAAAATAGCAAAATTTTGTATGAACAAGAGCAAGAACTTCTGCAAATGAACACATTAAAAATACTAAGAATACTAAAATTGCTAGGTTTAAGTTTTGATAAATTTCTTGAAATTATCTCGATAGTTATGAAATATGAGCAAAACAAAAAAAAAACTGCATCAGTTCTTTTTATTAAATTTTTGCGTAAAAAATGTTCAATCATGTTAAAAAACAGAAAATTTCTTATAATTTTGTTATATTATTCTTGAACATGAACAAACTGTGTTTATAAATACAGAAACTCTTGTTAAAAAATTTTATGCAATGATTCAGCACAGTCAAAAGGGAAATGCTTAGTTCCAAGTTACTTAAACATTTTGTCGTTTAAAAGTTGAAATAAATACCGTGAGAGAAAAATGTTATCTGGATCAAAATAAATTATCTCAATTTTTTGGTTTTCCTTAAATAATTGAAAAGCAGTATTATGTAGTAAAATCAATTAATTTTTAAGCGTAAACAAAATGTGGACTAATTCGTTTATTGCTTATATATTGCTTATATATTTATTGTAACCTAATTCGTTTATTGCTTATTAAAAATATATATGCACCAGTGAGATAAGTAAAGAAGTCAAATTTACCTGTAGTAAGCAGCTGTGATTCTGTATTTGATGGTCCTTTTTTTTAGTTTATTACTATTGTCATTGGAGGTGTTACTAGTTGAAAAGTTTCTTGTTAGTGTGATAGTGAGTTCATCCATCATGCTTTATAGTTAAGAGAAATTAATTCTTGGAAAATGTTTTTAATGTCCTCCATAGTGTTTTGATGATGGTTGCTGGAGGATTTGGCAAGATTGGTTTGGTCCAAGGATTTCAAAATAAGTATTTTCTTTTGACCCTCCCGGAGAAAGGATTTGAGGGCGAAGTCGATGCTGAGTTGGTAGAGTTTGATGTAGTTGACGTGGGTGATGACGTCGCCGATTTTTAATTTGTCTGCAGCAGCATACCCCGGGATGAGTTTTGTAATTTGCAATCCTTGAAATCTAAAAAGAAAAGTGAGCAAGTATGAGTAAAACTGCTTGATTTCATTTTTAAAAACTTGTGTAATGCTTACATTTAAATTATATCTACCTGATGATTTCCATATTCTTGTGATTGATTACAAGTTTCCACATGCACCCCGGCAGTTTTAGTTAAAACACACACACACACACAACACTAATTTTTTGGATGGTCCAAATTAATTTACTTATTTACTATCCGTATTTCTGGCGTTCGGAATTCATGGCAGAAATTTCGTCGTTATTTTCTATTTAGTCTCATTTTCAACTATGTTTTGTGACAGTTGTTTTATTTACTGTTTAGTCATATAAATACAGGCAGAAAAGTTACCTTCACACGTGTACTGAAATTCTGAAGAACATAAGATACACACTCACACACACACACACACACACACACACACACATATATATATATATATATATATATATATAATAAAAGTGAAAAATATTGAAAAGACCACACCAAAAGATTATAGAAGCGCAACGCATCAAAACTAAAAAGCCAAGTAAATATAAAATTAAGCAAACCGAATTTCAAATATTAAACAAATTTTAAATAATTAATGATGATAAAAAGGAAAAAATGCAAACAGCTATTAAGTAGGAAAAGATAAAGTATGAATCCAGAGCTCATCAGCCGTGGAGGATTCATTAATTGGTCAAAAGACCAAAATTTTAACTATGAACTAAAAGAGAATGTTTAAGCTCCAGTACATGCAATATAGAGTAACAATGGGCAAAAGCACCACTTGCTAAACTAAAAACAATAAACTAGAGCTCAAACCTAAAACTAAAAGCAGGAGGTTTCGCCTCGACTAATTAGGAAAACAAGTTCCGATAATTAGCCATCCACGGGACAGTACCTGCCTATAACAAAATTGTCTTACCTTGAAATCCATGTAAACAAAGCCGATTCCATTGTTCAACATGATAAAATTCCATTCCAGTTGTCAACATAACAATACAATAAAGATAAAAACATATCCAGAGGATCAGTCCATAGACATACCGAGTCGCCTGTTTCCCACGTGTAAAAATTCATCCACCCCGGTGATTCATAAAAAATGGTTTGTCACGGTTGTATCATACATTTACACAGTTAAACAGTTTCAAAAGAAGCGAAATGCTCATCGAAGGCTATACTTAAGCAAATGTTTTCAACTAGATTTTTAGGGAAGTAATTAATAAAAAGTAAGTTTTTGAGTACTGAAATTTCTTGCTTAAATGCAGAAATGGTATTGCAAATTCTTTTTATTCTGATAGCTTGCGAAACAATGATGCCAATAAAAACCTTTTTACTTAAGCAGGAGGAAAAATCCTGTAAGCTGTTAACTGTGAAATTAAATTCGCGTCTTTTATCATAGATTGTAGTGGAACAATTTGAGTCAATTTGTATGTTGATATCCAGGAAATTAAAGCTATTTTGATTAGAACTAGTCTTTTTGAGCGTTAATGAACTATGATAAATAGTTTTGCTAAGTTCAGAAAAATTAGGAAAATTTATACACAAAAGGTCACAGCAAAAAATTTGCTGCTGCTTACAAACTTTTTTAAATTGCCACGTCCTAATTCTGTTAACTTACCTTACTTATATGCAATTCCAAAATTTCATAAAACACCTGTTGGATTTCGTTTTATATGCTCTGCCACCAACACCATTGGAAAAAATCTGAGTGTAAAGCTTGAACAGTTTCTCAAAAAAATTCTAGAAGAACTTAAAGTTCAACAAATGAATTGGTTTTGGATTGCTAATAATAGTGTTGAAGTGATCAATTTACTTAATATGCTTGATATAAATTACTTAGAAACTTTTGATTTTGAAAACCTCTTCACCAATATCCCACTCAATGAACTTTTTTCCTCTGTGTCAGAACTTTTTAATTCGTTCAAGGATTCCCTTGATTTTAATGAATTGTTTTTTCTTGGTCTTTTTAAATTTTGTATTTTCAATATTTTTTTCAAAAATGGTAATTCATGTTTTCTACAAATTAATGGCATTGCAATGGGAGCTAATTTTAACTCTACATTGGCCAACCTTTTTCTGTTATATTATGAGAGAAAATATTTAATTGACAATCCTTCCTCTACACCTCTTTGTTGCAGATACATCGATGACCTTTTGTGTATAAATTTTCCTAATTTTTTCTGAACTTGGCAAAACTATTTATCATAGTTCATTAACGCTCAAAAAGACTAGTTCTAATCAAAATAGCTTTAATTTCCTGGATATCAACATGCAAATTGACTCAAATTGTTCCACTACAATCTATGATAAAAGACGCGAATTTAATTTCACAGTTAACAGCTTACAGGATTTTTCCTCCTGCTTAAGTAAAAAGGTTTTTATTGGCATCATTGTTTCGCAAGCTATCAGAATAAAAAGAATTTGCAATACCATTTCTGCATTTAAGCAAGAAATTTCAGTACTCAAAAACTTACTTTTTATTAATTACTTCCCTAAAAATCTAGTTGAAAACATTTGCTTAAGTATAGCCTTCGATGAGCATTTCGCTTCTTTTGAAACTGTTTAACTGTGTAAATGTATGATACAACCGTGACAAACCATTTTTTATGAATCACCGGGGTAGATGAATTTTTACACGTGGGAAAACAGGCGACTCGGTATGTCTATGGACTGATCCTTTTTATCATCATTAATTATTTAAAATTTGTTTAATATTTGAAATTCTGTTTGCTTAATTTTATATATATATAATATATATATATATATATATATATATATATATATATATATATATATATATATATATATATATATATATATATATATATATATATATATTGTAACGGATTCGGTGCGACTTCCACTTTCTTGAAATGAAGACACAGTTCTTGATAAAAACACAGGAAATTTATTTACACTATGTACAGGAGAAACCGTTAACAACTGCTAAATTATTCATCAGCAATTATCACACAACACCGTAAACTCAACGTTTACACACGTATTTACTTCCAAATACGAAAACAACACAGCGAAATGCGTCGCTATAAACAGAGCTAATACACACACTCAGTTCGAAATCTGAATCGAAACTCACTGTTTATCCATCGCTAACGGCTTAAATACACCGAAAAGAATTTTCTCATATATTCCACACGCTTCTCGAAATGCGTTGACCGTTATCAAATTTTATCAATGAACAAAAAGGGAATAGGGGTCGTATATTTTAGCCATATGAAAAAGGGGTTGTATATTCATTACGGGAAACTATTTACAGGTTACGTTACTACAATAATTACTATTTACAGGATTTGTAACATTGCCCCCTTCCTAAGGACTGCACGTCCCGGGCAGTACAATCCCCAGAAAGGGTGCCAAACTTCTCTCACATGTTCACAAATATACACATTAATTAATAACTAACAGATACAGAAAATACAATAATAACAAGAAATATTACTAAACATTAAAAGCAAAAATTATCTACAACTTTTATGTTATCAACCATGGTTGTTTACGTAATACTCATGAACTATGGCCATAGTATGGGGCTAACCGATCATAATGTACAACCCTAGGTTTTGCATTAGGTGATTTTTTGGATCCTCACTACGACGTCATTTAGTCGGTTAACGACTTTGTAGGGTCCATCCCAATGCGACTGCAATTTGGGTGAAAGACCTTTCCGTCGGATGGGATTCCATAACCAAACCTTGTCGTCTTCGTTGAATTCATGTCCAGTAGACCTTGTGTCGTATCGGGTCTTCATCTTCTCCGCCGCGTTGTTGATTCGCTCTCGTGCGAAGTTATGAACGTCTTCCAACCGGGCCTGGAGATCCTGGATGTACTCCTCAGGCGATGAAGGCGCATCCGGAGGACGACCGAAGACGAGATCACAAGGTAGCCGAAGCTCTCGTCCGAAGAGCATCTGAGATGTGGCATATCCGGTAGTCTCGTGGACAGCACTGCGGTAGGCCAGCAGGAACAAAGGTAGCTTCTTGTCCCAATCCTGTTGATTTCTGGATACCATAAGCGAGAGATTATTCAGGATTGTGCGGTTAAATCTCTCCACCATGCCGTCCGATTGTGGGTGTAGTGGTGTTGTCCTAGTTTTCTCAATTCCGAAAATTTGACATAGGCCCTTAAACACAGCAGAGATGAAATTCCTCCCTTGATCGGAATGAATCTGCAAAGGTGTTCCGTATCTCGAGATCCAATGTTGGACTAGAGTCTCTGCCACGGTAGTAGCCTCTTGATCTGGAATGGGATATGCTTCCGGCCATTTGGTGAAGTAGTCGATGGAAACAAGAATGTATTTGTTCCCATCAGCAGTTCTTGGTAGAGGACCCAGGATGTCGATCCCAATTCGTTCGAAAGGAGCTCCAACGTTGTACAGATGTAGCTTTCCTCTGCTTCTCTTCTTCGGTCCTTTACGAGCAGCACAGGCGTCACAAGAATGGCACCCACTTCTCCACGTCATCCTTCGCCTTGCTCCAGAAGAAGCGCTCCCGAACTTTATTGAGAGTTTTCAAGACACCAAAATGTCCTCCAGTCGCACTACTATGTATTTCTTTCAGAACATCTGAAAATCCTGGATCGAGGAAGTAGTAACTGCCACCTAGATGTCTTGCCGTCGTCAGATTCCCATTTCCGGTGTAGCACGCCGTTCCGTAAATGGAGTGAGTTCCATAAAAGCCCAGTATCTTTTTGTTGCAGGACTGAAGATGGAAACGTCCTGCCAGCTAGGGCGTCGACTGTCACTTTCCATGAACTCTAAAATTGGTTTTATGTCGGGGTCTTCAAGTTGATCTTTTCGAACTTGGTCATCACTCCATGGATCAGGTTCTGATGATGTTGGAGTCACTGTCACCTGATAGGCGGTAGGGCTAGTCGTTCCATACTGTTTCTCGATTCGGGAACAATAGTGGCAGTTCTCAGGACAGGGTCTCCTTGATAAAGCGTCAGCATTACCGTGACATAACCCTTTTCGATGCTTGATCTCCATGTCATATTCCTGGAGCCGCTGTATCCATCTGGCTATCTGGCCTTCTGGATTCTTGAAGTTCAAAAGCCAAGTTAACGAGGCATGATCTGTCCGAAGCAGAAATTTTCGGCCGTAGAGGTAATGATGGAAGTGTTCTACAGCTTTCACTATGGCCAGTAACTCCTTTCTGGTGACGCAGTAATTTCGCTCCGACTTTGATAAGCATTTGCTCCAGTAAGCGATGACATGTTCATTTCCGTCCAATTTCTTGGGATAAAACAGCTCCAATTCCCTCGTTGCTCGCATCAGTGTCCAGGATGAAGGATTTTTCAGGCTGAGGATAGGCGAGGATAGGCGTTGATGTTAAAGCCTCCTTCAGTCGTAGAAATGCATCTTCGCATTCTTTGGACCATTCAAACTTTTGCTTGCTCTCCGTCAGCTTATGCAAAGGTCGTGCAATGTTGGAAAAACCCTTCACAAACTTCCTGTAGTACGTGCAGAGCCCCAGGAAAACTTCGCAACTGATGGATGTTTTCGGGACGACTCCAACTCCTGACCGCAGATACCTTCTCTGGATCGGTTTGCACACCCTCAGAAGAGATGATGTGACCAAGGTAGTTCACTTCCCGGCGGAACAAATTACATTTGGACGGGCTTAACTTCAGATTGGCTTCCTTAAGCTTTTGCAGCACCTTCCTAAGATTTGCCAGATGTTCTTCGAAGCTGCGTCCCACGATGATGATATCGTCTAAGTAGACCAGACAGGATTCGTAAGAAAGTCCTCTTAACACTGTCTCCATAAGACGCTCGAACGTAGCTGGTGCATTGCAGAGGCCGAAGGGCATCACTTTAAACTGCCATAAAGCCTTGTCCAGTTGTAAAAGCTGTCTTTTCTCGGTCATCAGGGTGTATCTCAACCTGCCAGTAGCCGCTCTTCAAGTCCAGGGTCGAAAACCACTTGTGTCCGGAAAGAGTGTCCAAGGTGTCGTCTATCCGTGGAAGAGGGTAGCTGTCTTTCTTGGTGATTTCATTCAGCCGTCGGTAATCGACACAAAATCTGGTGGAGCCATCTTTCTTTCGGACCAAGACGATGGGAGAGGCCCAAGGACTGGATGACGGTTCGATTACATCATTCTCCTTCATCTCTTTCAGGAGGGTCTCAACCTCTTCCTTCTTGGCGAACGGTAGTCGTCTTGGATGCTGTTTAATAGGGGGGTGTTCTCCAGTGTAGATCCTATGCTGCGTTAAATTCGTCCGGCCCACATCCTCCGATGTAGATGAAAACAGATGCTTGAAGTCGTCCACCAATTGTTCCGCAGCAGTTCTTTGATCCTTCGATAAGGGTGCACTCCCAATTAACTTCGATGTCAAGGACTCAGAAAACACAGTCTCGGGGGAATTGATTCTTCTAATGATGCAGTTTACGGGAGTACAAGTTGCTAACACTTCGCCTTTCCGGATATTCCTTGGCCTTTCACTCACGTTGGCGACTCTCACAGGAATTACATCCTTGGAAAGGTCCACAAGCGTAGATGCCACCAGCACTCCTTTTGGGTTATTGCTTAAGTTGGGGTATTCAATGAGTCCAAATCTAAAACTATTGCTTTCTTCAATGGAGCCGGGTATTAATGATTCTGACCTTGAGGGAATTGATAAATCTGTTTGGGCAATTATTTGATGAGCGGATTTTACATCACTTTCTGCGGGAAAGACTGCTATGTCTTCTCTCGTCGAGTGCAGCTCGTTAGTCTTGAAATCGAGGTTGAAGTCATACTTCTTTAAAAAGTCCAATCCGAGAATGAAGGGGTCTATGATAGCAGCAACGAATGCGGTATGATGGTAAATGGCATTTCCAAACACAATTTCTAAGTTCACTTTACCTTCAATCTCGATCTTGTCACCTGTCACAGTTTGGAGGGTAACGCAGGGCGGCGTCCACAGAATGTTGAGTCCAAATTGACGAGCCACATCTGTTCTAATGATCGTAACATTGGCTCCAGTGTCAATAATCAGTTCGCAGGGAAACCCGTTTACATATGCGTAAACAAACAGTCCATTACTGCCGCCACTCGTCGATGAAATCTGGAAAACTTTAAGATGGGGCTCATTCCAATTTGGCGACCTCCGCCCCGCGAGATTGCCATGGCTTAGTTTTCCTGGACCTGCGAGGGAGAGGTGCTCTTCCCTCTGGTTTCTTGGCGAGCTTCACAGTTTCTTCGCAAGTGACCCCTCGCCGCCACATTTCCAACACTTAAGTGATTGTCCATTTTGGTCCTTGGGAGCCGAAGTCCTTTTGAGGATTCCTGCAATTTCTTTTATTTGCTTTTCCAGTTCAGCAAAGCGTGACGAAACCGGATCAGGCTCATCAGTTTTGACGCCGCGGATCGAATGGCGATCCTTGCGGGTTGCTTGCTGGGCGGCCTCCAACTTTATCGCATACACAACAGCAGAATTCAGGTCTTTGACATCCGCCATCCGTAGAGCTTTCTGGATTTCCGGATCTCGAACCCCGTCGATGTAGTAGTTGAGTGCCAGGTTGTCCCGAACATCCGCAGGACAGTCGCAAAAAGCAAGATGAGACAGTCTTTCGATGTCCGCCGCGAGCTCTTGCAGGGTTTCTCCGGTTCTCTGGAAACGGGACTTCAACTGGAGTCGGCTGAAATCTTTCTGGCACTTCTCACCGAAGCGAAGCTCCAACGCAGATGTGAGGGCGGCGAAATCCAGGCGCTGGCCGTCCGGAAGGTTCTGAAGAATGTCCGCTGCGTCACCTCTCAGGGATGCTGCAAGATGGCAGGCCTTGGTAGCAGAGTCCCATCCGTTCGCTTCCGCCACTATCATGAACTGAGTTTTGTAAACCTGCCACGAAGTTTTCCCATCAAATGTGGCGAGTTTAATGGATGGTCGAGCAACCGATGTGGGAGCGTCAAACTGTACAGAGCTGCTTTCCGCGGTCGCCAATCTCCTTTCCAGGTCTTTAAAGATGTCTTCTTTAAGTTGATGAAATTTTCTATCTTCTTCTTCCAGTTTATTTTCTACAGCATTGCATCGGCCTTCCACGGAACTTAATTTTTCTTCAAATTTCTCTTCGATAGCATCAACTCGATGCTCTATCTCATTAAATTTATTTTCCATCACAGTCTTTACCGAAGTAAGATCGTTTTTAATTTCCTCTTGGTTAGAAACTAGGTCATTTTTCAGCACCGTTAAATCACTTTTCAATTGGTTTTGATTAGCCGCCATATCATTTTTTAATTGTTCTTGATTAGCTGCCATATCATTTTTTAATTGTTCTTGATTAGCTGCCATATCATTTTTTAATTGTTCTTGATTAGCTGCCATATCATTTTTTAATTGTTCTTGATTAGCTGTAAAACTTGCAGTCAAGTCACTTTTTAATTGTTCTTGATTGGCTGTAAAACTTGCAGTCAAGTCACTTTTTAATTGTTCTTGATTAGCCGCCATATCACTCTTCACAGAGGTGATTGCGTCAAGAAGTTGTTTTAATTGTTCATCCATTGCGCGAGTAATCACCATAAAAATAAAGTCCTAATTCAAAAAAGTCTTTATGAAAAAATGTCCAAAGTCACACTTACTCCAAGAAAGTCCAGAAGAAGCCCCACGTTGGGCGCCAATTGTAACGGATTCGGTGCGACTTCCACTTTCTTGAAATGAAGACACAGTTCTTGATAAAAACACAGGAAATTTATTTACACTATGTACAGGAGAAACCGTTAACAACTGCTAAATTATTCATCAGCAATTATCACACAACACCGTAAACTCAACGTTTACACACGTATTTACTTCCAAATACGAAAACAACACAGCGAAATGCGTCGCTATAAACAGAGCTAATACACACACTCAGTTCGAAATCTGAATCGAAACTCACTGTTTATCCATCGCTAACGGCTTAAATACACCGAAAAGAATTTTCTCAAATATTCCACACGCTTCTCGAAATGCGTTGACCGTTATCAAATTTTATCAATGAACAAAAAGGGAATAGGGGTCGTATATTTTAGCCATATGAAAAAGGGGTTGTATATTCATTACGGGAAACTATTTACAGGTTACGTTACTACAATAATTACTATTTACAGGATTTGTAACAATATATATATATATATATATATATATATATATATATATATATATATATATATATATATATATATATATATATATATATATATATATATATATATATATATATATATATATATATATATATATATATATATATATATATATATATACTCAATTCCTCATTTGCGATTTTCAACAAAAATTTCAACCTGCATTATCTCCAGAATGGTGCACGATACTTTGCTTCAGTTTTTTGTATTCGAAAGCTAATAACTTTTCTTACACACCATAAGCACTATTTGGAAAGATGTGTTCAATATTTTTTGCTACACTGTTTCGAAAACAGTTTTTTTTTTTTTTTTTTTTTTTTTTTAAGGCAAATTTCAAACATTTTTATTTTTCATTTCTTGATCATTAAGTGTCATTGAGTAGCACATTTGACGAGAAGGAGAGCTTCCACTTTTGAATTTAACAGGTTTAGAGGCATTTGAAAAAAATAGGAGTCTTTTAAGAACTGTATACGTGATCACTCATAAGTTTCAGTACACTTGCAAAAATTCACATTTTTACAAATTTCTGTAGAAATAAAGAGTCAATTGCTTTGTAACTTTGGTCACAAAATGCATGCTCCAGCAGTCAATTTCCAAGAAAAAATACATCATTCGTGCATTTAGGGGACCAGTAACAAACTGATGAAAGAAAATTTTCTTGATCATCCTTTCTCGTAAATGGCATGGAAAAAGTTGTAAGTTTCAAAAATTAATTTACGAACTATGTCAGTATTTTTTTATAAAGTTTCGTGAAATTATCACTGATATTTACAAAGATATAAACATTTCTTTCAATAATAACAATTTTGTTCGCATGATTTTGGCTCATTACACGCAGAGTTTTCATAACATTTATTTATACACATTGAACATATTTTTAAAATCCACCTCCTCCCCTCCCCATCGTCATTAATATATAGGAATTTTGCTCATTATATAAGACAGTGAGAAGCAAAGGAATGTAAGTGAACTTTTCAAAGTTTCGAGCAAAACGCGATTAAAAATCAGATCCTTGGTAGGTTTTCATTGATTTTTTTTTTCTAAATCATGCTGTGTATCAACACCCACCAGAGATCCTAGTTCCATCTCTTGCCTTAAAACAGAGGAGAAGTTCTCCTTCCATTTGTACTGATTATCTCCAAATTTTAAATTTTGGCATTTACGTCTTTTTGCCTCATATGTGGTTGCTGCACAGCTCGATGATTAGTAATTGAATTAGATTTAATGCTGCACAGAATCAATAAAATATTATAAAAGTATTGGAACAAAGTTGTCCCAAATATCACATTTAAAAATAGCTCGTGAAGACTATGTTTGATGAAAGTTAGCCCTCTTTGTTCACATCTTTCAAAGTTGAACCAGTTCTAATGTTTGTAATATCTTTAAAACTACATTTCGAAACTAAAATTTTTAAGCACACTCCTCAACCATTTTGTCCCTCCCCCCTCCTGAAAGTTCTGATGGGAAGCTCAAGCATCCTGAGTCCTTTAAGTCATCAGGCCATTACTGAGCAGTATAAGTTGCGCGCTCAAATAATCAATCTGTATTCTCTAAAGTTACGAGAACCGAGAATTAGTGAGTGTGCATTGTTTTCCTTAACATTATACATATAGTCAAACCTGTGTATAACGATACTGTCTATAACGATATACATTTTTTTTTTGGCCCCAGCAGTATCGTTGTAGACAGGTTTTACTGTATATATATATATATATATATATATATATATATATATATATATATATATATATATATATATATATATATATATATATATATATATATATATATATATATATATATATATATATATATATATATATATATATATATATATATATATAGATTTTTTTTTACTTATTTAAGGTTTGATCAAAGGATGGCTTGAGTGACATCCCGTAGATGTCGGAAGTTTTGCGAATGACGATCCTTGTCCTGAAAAAGAGGAATTCGTGTGAGTCGTTTCGGTAAAACCCCTATGAGAAATCTTAAAATGAGAAAGAACTGTAGAGTTTACGTTTTTTATTTTCTTTCTTCTTTTTTTTTTTTTTTTTGAAATATATACTCAAAATATGGTTTTTATGGGACGTTCGTAACCTGAACTGGGTAAAAAACGGCTTAAAAAAGCGTTCATCTGCTACATTCAAAAACATATTTTTAGTTATTTGTTTATAGGAAATCGTTTAACAATTCATCGGTAGCGAAACCTCCGTGGTGCAATTGGCTAGCACGTTCGACTGTTAAGGGTTGGTAGCTCAAACACATTTGAGAGAGTGACACGTAATTCGATATTAAGAAAAAATGGCAGTCGTGTGACTGGTGGACAGAAGCTATGCTCTTACTGAATAACATTAGCTTATAATGTTGATGTTGGTAATGTTGAAGCGAAGGGCTCGTGGGCAAGAGTGTGATATGCCACATGATGTGAATTTTTCAGTAGGCTAATTTCCGACTTTTAAAAAATAATTTTAACAATTTTTCAACGGTATCATACATTTTGCAATACTAAAACCAGATATGTTTTCCTCCAAATGACATAATCCATTGCCATATTTAGTTCAATTTTAGGTATGAGAAACAAAAACGCCCGTTCCCCCATATATGGTCAGTACAAATATTATAATTGGAAATTCAATCTAAATTTGATAGGATAGCTGAAGTGAAGCTGGTTATTAAGTGAAAATACTGATAATTTCATATTCGCAATTTCACATACTACACTACTTTTATTTAGAACTAGTGGTACCCGCACGTCTTTGCCCGTAATAGAAAAATTAAAAGGTCTTTTGGTTCGCATGTATATTTACAAAAAAATGTATGGTGAATTTTCTCGCCAACTGGCTTGTACCTATGTTACGGTTCCACGTTATGATAATTTCGTATCTCGCCAATTGGCTTGTGCCCATATTACGGTTTCACGTTATGATAATTTCGTAATTTACTCGTCCATCTTATGATATTTTTGTTCTTAAAATTGGAATAGAAAAAGAACCACATCGAATTTTCGAAAAATCGCTTCGAGGTGCACACTCCCATGATGCAAACTAACTTTGTGCCAAATTTCATGAAAATCGGCCGAACGGTCTATTCGCTATGCGCGTCCAGACATCCTACAGACATCCTCCGGTCAGAGAGACTTTCAGCTTTATTATTAGTAAAGATATATTATTGTTAGAAAATTGGAAAATCAAAGAACCAAAGAACAAAACGCAAATTTATTGGAAATAATCTGGGATCTATGTGAGGCTGTTACATAGAACCAATTGTTCTCACGAAATTTCGGATTTACAAGAAAATAGCTTTCAACATTTATATTTGTACATTCATTACTGCAAGCACATTTTCTTGAGAGACATTTTAGATCGATTGCTTGTTTCTGAACATGATCAGTAAGTGTATCCGTGTCGATTTTAAAAGCACTGCTTGTCAAAACTCCCAATTCTCTGAACTTATCTCTGGAAACTAGTCGGTAATTTCATTTTTTAGTGCCACCAAATGCCCCGATAGAAGTTCCCTCAATTCGATTGTTCGTAACATCAAGGAGGTTACTCAATCTCAAAAAGGATGAAAAAATTGGCTGTGAATTATTTTTCTATACGGTCGTGCTCCTCTTGAAATCCTTCTAAGCCCCACAGGTTGAGATCCGTTGTTCTAAAGTGTAGGATGCTTACATTATAAAGCTCGTCACAACAAGATTATAATAATCATTCTTCATAATATTTTGAAGTAATTCGTATTTATTCGTATGTTGCAAAGAGACTCCATTGAGTACGCCTACGCAACCTATTTTAACAGGATATTCAGTTCCGCAATATTTTATTGCTCATTATTGATTTTAAAATTGAATTTTGGAAAAATTGACGCTCAATGTTTTTTTTTTTTTTTTTTAAATATATATTTTACTTTGGAGTAAAGAGGCATGTAAGAAAGCAGTTTCAATCGACTTATTTGCTGTCATCTTGAATGTAAAATAATCTGCCAAGGAAAAAAAGAAGCCACTAAAAACATTTAAACTCGTACTAAACGATAAAATAAATCTTTAAACAATATTAAAAGCACCATTAAAAAGGAAAATATGTCAACCAAAAAAAAAAAAACTACCAGGCCATTAACAAGCACAAAGTTAAAACTTAAAACCGAAGCATTAAAGGTAAAGATGACTGCGATATGAACGATAGCCAAAATTGTATCCTTAACTGGGGAAATACCGAAAGAAATGTAAAAATCTGTTACTGCAGTATGCTGCATTGAATATAGAGAATTTAAATATTGACTTATTCACAAATATTAGCAAGTTTTTACGCAATATTAACGTTTTTAAATAGCATGAGTTGGAATTCCTCCTATACAGATTCTCGTCCACTCAAAAGTGACAAAAGCTAAAACTTTTTCTTTGTTGGAGAACTGAAGCATTGTTGCAATGGATTACTTCAAAATCATATTGTTGTAGCTTCGTTGAGAACATGCGAACAGTATTTACCAATATTGGAATTCAACAATAGTATATGAATGCTACAAACGTGACGTCACTTAGGGTAAAAATACGAAAATCCTAGGAGTAGTTATAATAACGCAGAGCAAGTCAAATTGTCGAAAACAATGCTCATTGCTGAAATACTATTGCCGATATTGCTACATTTTAATGGAACCTTTATCGTTTGATTTTTAAACGAGTTAACACAGAGGTTCCCAACCTAGGAGCGATCTCCCCCTTAAGGGGTGATTTGACTTCTCGAGGGGGCGATACATTCTTTAAAAGCGATGAGTATTTAAAAGATAAAATAATAAAAATAAAGAACAAACGAATATCGTAATTGAAAACGTGTACGAAACCGATGCATAAGAGTTCAGGCAAGGTATCACATGTTAAAAAAGAAACAAATTAAAGTTGAGGAGCTTCCTCCTCACACCGCGATTGAACCTAATTAAGTATTTCATCATTCATCACCATATTTATGGATTTCAGATTTTCGATATTTGCAATTATTAATTAATTAATACCCCCAGATAGCAATTCAAAACAGAAAAACAAACTACTAAAAGTGTACTTGCGTCTATTCTATATGATCTTAACTAAGTTTTCCTTCCAAGCACCTACAGTTCTTTTTGGAAAAGAAAGAAAGGAAAAATAATGGGAAACACAGATCCTTTTTTTGTCATTCACATTTATTTTCAGTTTAAGACGGTCTTTTCCATTATTCCATCTATCAGTGATTGGATTGCTTTATCATTTGTGTTTTACTTCGCATTTAACTTCAGCATTTACGTTTTCCATACTGTCGATATTCACTAATACCAAGTTATGGTTTTCTCGAGGAAAAAGGGTTGGGGGAGGGAATTTGACCCACCTACCCAAGTGTGAATCTCCGATTTCAATAAAACTTTGCACATCGATAGAACACTTAAAAATATTGAACCTCTTTTTTTTTCTTTCGGTAAAAACACCTTCGACGGGATGACATTTACCCCTAAATATGATTTTTTTACCCTTTTTTTGAATACACTGACAAGTAACCCTGCCCAAGTGTCAATACAGAGATCGGAATTAAACTTCTTACATTGGTTGAACACTTTAAAATATTGAATACTTTTTTTTATTTATTTATTTTTTTTTTTTAAATCGGCAGTAAACACTTTTAACGGAGTGAAAATTGTCCCTAAATATTAGGTTATTAGAGTACACTGACAAGTAACCATACCCAAATGTGAATCACCGATTAGAATAAAACTTTGCACACCCATAAAATACTTAAAAATATTGAACACGTTTTTCTGTTGTCGGCAACAGACACCTTTAACGGGGTGAAATTTATATCGAGTTGGGATTTTTTTACCTTTTTTTTGGGGAGGGGGGATACACTGACAAATAACCTTGCCCAAGTATCAATGCCGATCGGAATAAGACTTAAAGCATTGATAGAACCCTTAAAAAAATATTGAACACGTTTTTTTTTATTTTATTTTATTTTTTTTATTGGCAGTAAATATTGGTTATTCAAGTACATTGACAAGTAACATTACCCAAGTGTGAATCACCCATTGGGAATAAAACCTTGCACATTGAACCCGTGTTTCTTTTATCGGCAACAGATAAATTTAACAGGGTAAAATTTACCTCTTTATGTTGGATAATTGGTGATTAAAATAAGATCAGGCAATTTTAACAAGATTCTTTTGTAATAGCTGTTGTTACACATTTGCCTGTTGATAACAAACTGTTAGTTGTTAAAGCTTTGTCATCAATTAAACTTAGTAATGACGATCAAATCACGGTATAGGGAATTTTTACTATCCTAAAAAAAAAGATAAAAAAAGATTAAAAGGATGAGTTGTCCTTTTTTTTAAATCTAAATTAAACATGCTTCATTTTTCTCATTCTATTAACATTCGACCAAACGTATGCACAATTAAATCTTTTTCTTAAACTGCACTACAGCCTACAACAGGCCAAGGCCGTTTCTTACAACGGAACCGATCTGACGCCACGGTCCAGTAACAACTAATTTTTATTAACATAAATTAAATAAAGTAGAAGGTTAATTCCTTTGCATTAATAAACAGAAATTCACAGTAAAAGAAGTTATGACTATTTTTTTTTTCTTTCTTGCGCATTCTCGATACTGCTTAATTCTTATAAGAATGCGCTCACTTATTCATGAAAGGTATGTCAATTCTCTAATTTCAATTTTAAAAAGTATAACCGGAAAAATAACCCTAAACTATTGCTCTCCAACCTGCAATTATTTGTCGCCGTTCATTTTAATTTACATTTTGACGAATCTGCATTTTTTTAAAAAAAACTTGTTTTCCAGATTTCAAGGTCTACGCTAAAAAATATGCAGAGCATCATTTGGGAAGGATTTCTCTCACAAAAATAACAATGCAGAGCGCTCTTTTCCTATCAAAAACATCCCCTTTAAGTGCTTTGAAGCTCGTTATAAGGGATGAAATTAAATTCGTCAAATAACGTTGTTTCTGGCTATAGTTTAGGGAGTAAACGTTATAGACACGATACAAACTCGACACAACAGCAAGTTTCTGAATAAGTAAAACACAAAATCCATGTTAATTTTAAAGCAATCTATTAGGGGTATCAGGGGAACTTAAAAACTCTATAAAAAACCATGAACAAAAACAAATGTCAAAAGTTTTAAAACATTCCGCAGCTGTTTTAATTTTTCAGTTAAAATTTTGCTACTGAATATTACACATACATTAAACAATATATAAATTTATAAAAACCTGAGTCAAATCCTCAAAATTCTCGAAAAGTCTTGTTTTTTTTTTTTTTTTTTTTTTTTTTTTTAAACTATAAATGATTTGAAATAAATGAAAACTAATGCAGATGAAACAAGAAGTTCCGTCCAGAACTTAACGAGCCTACTTTCCCGTATAGCAATTTTGACTTTCTAGTATCTAATCAATAATCTCTAAATTAACTAAGACTTCAAATTATATCTAACATACAGTGGCTCCCAAAAGTGTTCGTACACCTACGACTTTCAATGAAATAGGCTCCTATGCTTTGGTTAGAATTAATATTTCGGAATTGTTGTTTAATTATGAGATTTATTATCTATTCTTAACAAAACTACACGAAAATTTTTAATAAAACATTAAAACTTAATTTTTTAAAAATCAAAAAGTGCCGGAAATTGCATCTCACAAAAGTCTTCGTACACTTTGGAAAAATGTCAAAACATTAGTAAATAATCTAACTTTTTACAAAATTATTATTTAGTAGAATATCATGCAGTATCAACAACAGCTTTTAAACGTCTGGAATAGATTTCATTGTTTTTTCTTTCTTTTTTTATGCAATTTCTAAGTAAGTGTTCAACCGCACTTCCAATCTTACTGTTTCTAGCTCGCTTTTCGTTTCAATGGTGTATTTTCGTAATCTAGCCACCAGATATCTCCAAATATGTTCCATTAAGTTTAAATCTGGCGATTGAGGAGATATTTTTCAGTTTAAGGACAATTTTTGAGGCACCAAACGCAAACGTGTACTTCTTATCGTTATCTGAATAAAAAACAATGTTGTTTCCGATTGCCAAATTTTGGGCTAATAGTTTGAAATTGTTTTTTGAAATATTTAAATGAACAGCATGATTCATGATTTCATCAAAAAATACCAAATTTCCAAGTCCTGGTGCTGTTATGCACCCTCACACAAGAACACCTTCACCGTTCTGATTAACTGATCCAGCTAAGTTCTTAAGATTAAATTCCTCATTTTTTCTTCTATTGACAATTATAGAACAATTTAACCCAAAATATTAAATTTATTTTCATCTATAAGTAACATATTGTTCCAAAACGTTTTGAGCTTATTTATCATTGATTTTACGACGGAAAGCGTAAGCTTACTATTTTTCGCACGAGCAAGAAAATTTCTGCGGGAAGAAGTTCCCTTTAATTCAGCTAATCAGAGAACTTGCCGAACAATTTTAGGTGAAAATGTAACGTAAAATGTTTCATTCAATTCTGAAGAAACTTTTTCAGCTCTCAAATGTGTATTTTTCATATTTTTTTTTTAACTGTAAACCTCCGATCAAGCTTTGTTAACTTTGACCTTTTCTTGCCTTGTTTTCGATCCGATTCTTGTCTTTAAAGCATTTTAGCAAGCACTTCACTATAGAATGGTATAAATTAACTAATTTAGAGACATTTCAAACCAATTTATGCGAGGGAAAAAATTCATATTTCGAATCGTGTTTGTTGTTTTCTACGCGTACCTGCCATTTAAAAATAATAAGCAGAATATTAGGAAATAAATCAACAAAAAATTAAAGGCAAATGACTTTACATCGTCATTACAATGCAAAAATAATAAAAAACCACATATGATAATTTTAATCATGAATTAATTCAAAAATATTTCAGTGTACGATGACTTTTGTGGCGTATTTTTTCTCTGTCTCATCGTTTTTTGACAAATTTCAAAAATATAATCTGGCAATATTTTGAAAAAAACTACTGGGTTTTATTCAGAATGGCACAGGAATGGTGTGAAAAAAAATTGGATTTCATATTCGAATTCAGTTTTGCGTTATTTTGGTTTTACTAGAAAATTTCAAGGTGTACGAACACTTTTGGGAGCCACTGTACATTTTTAACATTTTAAGCTGATTTCTAGAAATAAAATATGCCTCGCTTATCTGATGAAATAGATGTGTAAAAAATAAACAAGTGAATAAGTATAGGAGAAGCACCTTTCAAACAAAGCAGCTAATATATATTTTTTCCATTTAAAAAAATATTTAATCGCTTTCAAAAAAAAAAAAAAGTATTTAATAATAACAAGCTCATTAAAATAAATACAGTACATCAAAAAAAATCGTTTTTTAAGATTTTTCTTTCGAGTAAATAAAGAATCTCGAATACTATTTTTCCCTGGTTGCCAAAAAAATTTTAAAACGTAAATAAACATACTTTTAAAAAATAAATAAAAAAGTAATAAACTGTCTATTTCGCAACTCCAACGAACTATAGGGGGCACTGCTGTCACTGTCTAATGGCCGACTTAAAAACTAAAACAAACGCATGTGGTAACGAAGAAAATGCTAAAAGTATTGTGATTTTTGCTCGTATGTATGATATTTTTCGCTTTATTCTTTTTAAATTAATTTTCAAAGTCTTGTGGATATTCTGGCCCACGTAGAAAGAAATGAGAATTCAAGAAGCATTACTAAACGTCAAAGATTAATGCAAATTACAATTACTACGTAGTTCGTAGTTCTAAGCAGCTATTTCCACGATGTTGAATTCGATATTTATCAATTCTTGATAAAACTAAATAATAATTGTGGCCTGACAAGAACAACAATTAATGCTAGAAAATTCAATATGACATTACAAATTATTATCGAAAGAAGATGATACTTCTTTGCCTTGCTTGGCTAGCGCTTATTGTTTTGCATTTGTTGCTGAGTTATTTCTCTCGAATTCCCGAATCGGTTAATTTAAAATTTTTCTGTTTCGATTTTTCTAATTTCTGAGTTACGATTTAAATATGTCAACTTATGCAAATCATCTACAGAATTCTTACGGATATATGGTGGTAGTTTTTTTTTCTGTTGATTGATCATTATTTCTTTTTACTTATCGAATTCTGTAATCTTACTACCATTTTATTCCACTCATGATAAAAATTAAAAATGGTTTAACTAAAAACGCGAAATCTCGCCAAGGCTACTTTGCTAGCACAATACTAAAACTATAACCCTAAACAAATTTGGCGAAACCTCTCAGCTGAGAATAAAAGGAATAAAGTAAATTCTTTCTCGGTGAAACATTTTTCCTTTTGTTCTACGATAATATATTCAAGAAAATATTTTGCATACCGTCCATTCCCACTAAATGCTGCTGTAAAAGATGGTTAGTTAAATTAATTTAAGATTAAAAAAAACTCATATTCTTACAAATTCATACAAAACAATAAAAATTTTTACCTTGTATAACGTTATCCAAGTTTGTTAATCCAGTTTTCGCTTTCACCATTTTCAATCAACTCATATTTTAGAAGGAAATAAGGAAAACTAACATTATTTTGAGAAGCTCGAGAATACTACTAAGGGATGAATTAATTTCTGTAGCTGAAAGCAAACTAAGACATCGATTGCGTTAATAAATACTCAGAACAAACTGCCTGTGGTTACGTCAACAGATACGCGTGGAACGCAACGTGGCAATGTTTTAGTTTCATCGGCAGTTTTGTAAATCACCTCAAGGTAGCGTATTCGAGCGCTGGAGTTCCGATTTAAAAAAATAATTTTTTTCATCAAAAAATCGTCTGCGCAGTTCTTTATGTTAAAATATTAAATACTCCCAATTTCCCTTTATTTACCGTTGCGGAAAAATAGAATACATAAAATAAAACCCATAAGAAATAGAAGCATAAAATTGCTGCTTTGGACTTCTATTGTTACTTGTCTTTCCTTTAAAGCAATAAAATTGCAACAAAATCTCCCCATATTATTCTTGTCTCACCTTTTATAAATTTACTCTATTCGCAACTCCAACAAATTATAGGGGGCACTGCCGTCATCGTCTTATGGCGGATGAAAGAGGTAAAACAAACGCATGCCGTAGCGTATAAAATGCTAATAAGTCTAGGAATTTTTGTTTGAATGTATGTTTTTCTTGTTTTATTCTTTTGGAATTTACTCTATTCGCAACTCCAACAAATTATAGGGGGCACTGCCGTCATCGTCTTATGGCGGATGAAAGAGGTAAAACAAACGCATGCCGTAGCGTATAAAATGCTAATAAGTCTAGGAATTTTTGTTTGAATGTATGTTTTTCTTGTTTTATTCTTTTGGAATTATTTTTTAAAGTCTTGTGGATATTCTGGCCCACATAGAAAGAAATGAGAATTCAAGAAGCATTATTAAACGTCAGAAGTTAATGCAAATTACGTAGTTCGTAGTTCTAAGCAGCCATTTCCACGATGTTGAATTTGGTATTTATCAATTCTTGATGGAATTACATTTTCATGGTAACCATAAGACTGACAAGAATAAAATTTAATGCTAGATAGTTTAATTATATGACATTGCGATTGATTATCAAAACAGGAAGATGAGGTTTCTTTGCTATGTTTGGCTAGCGTTAATAGTTTTACATTTGTAGCTGAATTATTTCCCAAATGGGGTTGTTTCCTTCAGTCAAAAGTAGTACTTTTAGTCACAGAAATTGATAGAATAAGCAAAAAATAATAATAACTTGGACCCAGAAAATTTTTTCATTTTCCCAACAGTTATTTTTTAAATAATTTTTTAAATTGTCCGATTTTTCAAACAAGGCGTGGTCTTGATCACGTCACAAATGATGCTCTTTGCCGCCTTTTTGAATCGCGTTTCCACGTTATGATGATCAAGAAGCGAATTAAAATTGCGCTCTATGCTTGCTATCAACCATATCGTTGCCAATACACGTGAGTAAAGATACGAATTAAATACTTTGCTCTGTGAATGGCAACACAGAATGGCATTTCATCATTTGTGATGTCATCGGCAACAAATGTAAACAATGAAAGCGCACCGATTTAAGTTTTTTTTTAAATATTAAACTTAAACAAATTATTTAAAACATAATTAGATCCTATGTTTTTAAGCATGTTCTTTCAGAAAAAAAATACTTTTAAAATTTTGGAAACGACCCAATTGCCGAATCGGTTAATTTTGATTTTTTCTGTTTCGTATGTTTCTAATTTCTGAATTATGATTTAATTCTGTCATTCTATGCAAATCATCAATAAAATTCTCACGGATGTATGGTGGTAGTTTTCGTTTTGATTGATCTTCCATCGTTTCTTTAAACTTGTCGAATTCTGTAATATTTCTACCATTTTAATACACTTGTAATAAAAAATTAAAATAGTATAACTGACATGCGAAAACTCGCCAAGGGTTCTTTGCTTGCACAATACTAAAACTATAACCCTAAACAAACTTTTGATGATATTCTTAAGCTGATGTAAGCAATAAAGTGAAAATGGCACACTATTTTGGCAATGAAAATTCTCAGCTTTTGTTTTTGCAAATCCTAAGCGTTATTTCTCGATTAAACATTATTTATTTCGTTCTACGATAATTTAAAAAAAAATAAATTGCATACTGTCCATTCCAATTAAATGCTACAGTAAAATAGGGTTAGTTAAATTAATCATTTTAAAACTAGGTGGAGATGAAAATACTAATTCTTATGCTAATGTTATCCAAAGATATATTTAAAAAAAAAATCTTATAAATTCACACAAAACAATAAAACATTTTACCTGGTATAACGTTATCCTCTTTCAAAAAAAAAAAAAAAAAACTTCGAACAGACGAGCAAATTCGTTGTGAATTTCTTGCAAATGCGAATTTTATCAATCCAGAGTTTTCTTGCGTTTACGCTTTCGCCATTTGCGACAATCAACTCAATTTTTAGAGGGAAATAATGAAAACTAACATTATTTTGGGAAGCTCGAGAGTACCAGTAAGAGACGAAACAATTTCTGTTGCTGAAAGCAATATAAGACACATCGAATGCGTTAATAAAATTCACAACAAACTGCCTATGTTTACCAACAGACACACGTGGAACGCAATGTTTTACCTTTTTCTTTAGTTATATAAATCACCGCAAGGTAGCGTATTCGAGCGCTGGTGTTTCGAATTTCTTTTCCTCTGCCAATCACGGACCAGCGTGTGACGCTAAATGGTTATCTATTTATTTATTTATTTTAAGAAAAAAAATGTTATCTAATTACACCCATTGCCAACTCTCTCAGAAAAGGGACAATGTGTAAGCAACAAAAATTGAAACTTGACAGAAACTTGAAGAAAGATGCACAAGAGCTACAGCATCATGTTTTTGCTCCTCCTCTGAAAAATTGAGGATCCGACGCTGTATACTTTAATTTTTTATTTAAAAAGTTGGACCAGAATAGATTTTTCCCGATAGGAAAAGTTAGCCAGTCCGATCCTGATCATACGTGTAAGATTCCGGCGCAATAGGAGCTATACGGCTCACCCGTGATAATATCTCAATCTGAGGTTCTCGAAACGCATCCCTGGATCCGCGTTTTGGAATGTTAATTAATCGGGAATAAGTGCTTTATAATTGAATAAATATTTTTCTTGAATTCGAAAAAACATGCTTCTTGAACCAGAATAAGTGTGTTTTTTTTCTAGATTCTAGAAAAAAGGTAAAATAGGATTCTAGAAAGGTTCGTACTCAATTTCAGAAATGAAATGAAGGAGTTTTGAAGGAGTAAAATGAGGTTTTGAAGGAGTACTAATGGGCTGTCATTATAGATAATGTCACTTTTTTCTGCATATTTGACCCCCTTCCACCTTTATCACTTAGAGTCACACTTCACCTAACTCCTACTCTTGTCACACACACACACATGACATATTTTCTACAAACAGTAAAACAATAACTGTGTGATGTCACACTTTGTCAACCTCTCTCTTCCCCTTGACACAATTTAATGAACCTGTCTCCTCCTCAAATCATGACATCACTTGTGGAAGACCCTTTTTACAATATCATAATTGCTAGTTAATAAACAATTACTTTTTTTGACACAACCACTTAATATAGTACATCTGCTTATGTAGTTTTAAAGATTTAAATAATAATTAAACAACCTGACTTCTGCTGCTGAGAGTGTAACGGAGGGAAAAACAATAATCATAAAACTTGAAAAAATAGCCAAATGCTATTTAAGCATGTCTTACTTCACTTATGAAACACCTTCATCATCTAATACTATTTTCACCTTCAACTTTTATGACTTAACTATGATCAATTAGTAAATGACATCTATATAAAAAACAATAAATGCACGAAATTACAGTCGGACCTTCATATATCAAAGTAGCAAATTGCCGGGAAAAAATTCGATATATAGAAATTTCGATATATAGAAACAATCTTATTTTATCATAAAAGTCTCCTAAAACATTACATTAAAGCTAATTTTCGTGCATGAAACCCAATTTCTAATTTATACGAGCAGCGGATTAAACGAAAGTTAATAACTGAAAAATTAGCAGAAATTACATTTTTGGACCTTCATACATCTTCATTCTTCGGCAGTTCAACTTGATTCGCAACATAGGGGGATTTTCGTATTGACAATGTAATCGAGAGAAAAGTAAAAAATCAATCTACTTAACTTGAATGATTTTTACTGAAGCTAAAAAGACTAGGAATGATAATCAACAGACAAAAAGGATAACTTAAAACTGATTTTACAGTGTTATTGGTTACAACTAAGATTTGAAATAAACTTGAGGGAATTTAAGAACTCCAGAACGGAACAACGACCTATCTGCACACCCCTCAAACCCAGATTTCTTATGAGTTTCTTAGCAACCTTTAGTAAACATAATTTTCTCCCCTAACCTTTATTTTTCATGAGACAAACAGTCTAATGAGGAAAAAAAAATCTACGAATGTCTCGAAAAAAATTTCGGTATATGGAGATTTTTTCGATACATAGAAACAATTTTTCTATGTAATGAACATTGAAATTTGCTAGGATTTCGATGTATAGAAAATTTCGATACATGGAAGTTCGATATATGGAGGCTCGACTGTACTACATTAAAATCGCCCTTGTGACGAAGTTAGTAGTTGATTAAAGTATTATAAATTACTGTCATAGAGAAAGATTATGTAGTCTTGAACTAACAAAGAAAGAGTTTTGAAGGAGTTAAAACCAAAATGAAGGAGTTTGAAGGGCCCTTCAAAAAAATTTCCTAAATGAAGGAGTATTGGAGGATTTTTGAAGGAGCGTACGAACCCTGTAGAATGAACAAATGTTAATTATCGTGCATTAAAAAAAAAAGACATAGTAACATGTAAGTAAACCCTTACTTTTCATTTGCTACAATTATAAGACATGGTTTCATTTTCGGAGAAACACGGTATATTCATTACTAGTCGTACCTGCACGGCTTTGTCCGTAGCTGAAAATTAAAAGGTCATTTGTTTTACCTGTATATTTACAAATATTGGTTGATGAATTTCTCGCCAATTTGCTGTGTTCATTTGCTCGCAAACGTTATGGTAATTTGCTTGCCCACGTTATTTTAATTTACTCGTCCATGCTATGATAATTTGCTCGGTAGAATTTTCTTAAAATTGGAATAGAAAAAGAACAAGTTCGAACTTTCAGAAAATCGCTTCGAAGTGCTCACCATGCAAAGTTTTATGAAAATCGGCAGAACGATCTTGACGCTGTGCGCGTAACGGATATCCAGAGATCCAGAGAGACAGCTCCAGATATCCAGAGAACGAGACTTTCAGCTTTATATTATTAGTAAAGAAGATAAAGATAAAGATACATCTGCTGTAATACTTTTTGCGGGAAAGTAAAAAGAGACCAAGGAAGAACGTCAAAGAGCGTTTGTATTATTTGTGCTTATTTTATTCACACTTAGTTATTTCTGCTTGTGTAAGTTAATTCTCCTTTTCATTTTTATATTCATTTGTATTATTTTTTTTATTTATTTTCATTTATCTGTTTAGCTTTATTTTGTAAGAAAAAGGCAAGATGGAGAAGAGTTTTTTGTGTCTACGATTCGTGTTTATTTCATTTATTTTCATTTTATTTATTTTAATCTTTTTTCTCTTTTTAATTTTAATTTCGTCTCCTTAATTTTGAGGAAAAGCAGCCGAAAAGGAAAGAACATTAAAGAACAATTACATTATTTATTTCAGATTTACTAAGATATCATCCGTTTCACGTTTATCGTTTTACTTTGTTTCATTCATTCATGTGATTTAAAAACTGTACTTTCCAAAAAAAAAAAAGTATGCTGAAGAAATGCATGAAATGAAATGGAATACATTATTATTTATGTTTAACCGTGAAGCGACAACACGGAAGATGTTAAAAAAACCGTTACACGAAAATTGAAGGTGATACAGATGATTTTACTCGATACATAAATCCCACCATTCTGCCGCCGCATCCTAATTTGCATTCGGAGTTCTTTAATGACCGCTTCGACGTCCATTTCCCATTCTTGGCGAACGAATGCGAATCTTCAAAAAAGAAAGGTATTCAATGAAACTAACCACTGGTTTGGCTGACAAGCGGAGGGATATAAATTGCTACCTCGGACAGGGTCAAACTTTCGTTTAACTAACGACGAGACGGCTCCATGAAGGGCACCAAGAAGGTTATTTAAATTGAGGAGCAAATTATCACCAAGTCATGCACTGTCTGGCTCAGAAAAATAACCGGGAGGAGTGAACGACACATCACAGCCGATAAAAAACGTCTCGTTACAGAACCAACTGCGCAAAAGACACGACCTCCGACGTCCGCCATTTTGGTTCCAAGAGTGATTCAGATCCCGTTTTGTTTAACGCGGGCTTCAACAACTGTTGCTGCATTCTCTCGTTGATGCGTCACGAAGAAAAGAAAAGGAAAAACCTGAAGTTCGATAGCACTCCACTTTGAGTAAATCGAACAAAACATTGATCTGCGCAATGAAAAATAGTTTATTTTCTTAAAAGTTCCGTTATAAAAATACTATTAAAAAAAATTGAAACTGTTTAGATCCGTTACCTTTTTGTGAGACGGAATGTCGCACATGCTCTCTTCCAGCTTTCTTTCTCGTTATCCGTTTGCTACGTATACTGCGTTGAGGTGATCACTGAGTACATCGGTGTACAACCCACGCATTTCGAGTATTGTTTAGTGTTCTTGTTGTTTACAATCTTGTTTCTTCATTAAAATATACAATTTTGTTGTGAATATGCCTGAAACGTCCTTGCCGGGACTCGATCCGGGGTCTGATGGGTTTGAAGCTTAGCTCTCTGCCGATTGAGCCCCTGGGATTTTAAGTTTTTCAGTCGGATTGCGCTTTGTGGCAATATTATTATGTGTCCAAAAACCGCGTTGAAGAAAACTGGTGTCTAAACTTCAGACGTAAAGTGTAATAAATGTTATCCTGTTTCAGTCATTAAAAGGAAAAGATTTCATTCATGCACATTTAAAACAAGTTAGATATGAAAATTGGTTCTTTAGGGAAAATATTTCTCGGGGAGCTATTATTTGTTTCAAGAAATTAGTTACCTTACTAGATTTGCTGAAAGTGTGTTTTACTCAACTTTTCATTGGTTATTTTTTCAACATAACACCGAGCGACTATAGTAAGGTGCATTTACATATAGGGGAATGGGGGGCAAAATAAAATGGTTAAGACGACTGAGTTTTTTCAAAATGAATAAATCAGAAATTTGTTTTGGAAATTAAAGTACACAAAGAAAGAACATTGTATTTTATGTTAAAACTTGCGTTGAAACGCTATTTTGTATTTTTGGCAATAAATTTGAGTTTTCTAAAAAAGTAGAAAATTTTCACTTTTTTTTTTTCATGGGGGGGAAAGTGAAAAATAAAATATTTTTCTAATGAAACATTTCTTATTCGATTATAAAACATATTTTTGATCAAAAGAATCAGTAAATAAAAGGTTGAATGAATAAATGAAAATATAATGAAAAATAAACGAAAAATTAAAGTAATAAATCAATTAACGTATGACGAAAAATAAATGAGCGAGTAAAAGAATGAATGAATAAGAAAATAAGTGAACGCATAAATAAATAAGTGAATGACTAAATGAAGGAATGTAGATGAATTAATTAATAAATGAAAACGTAAGTGATTTATATTAAATGATTGAGTGAGTAAATGAAACTAACTGTTTCACTTTGCCCCATCCACTTTGCCCAGCATGTACTTGACTAATTGTACAATTTATTTAAAATACAAATAAGCTTAATATTAACTAAATTAATACTGCATTGAATATTAGGAGGTCTCAATTAATACTTAAAATGTTAATAACAAGAACTTTATCCTTTTATAGTAACAAAAATAATTTTTGACTTACAACAAAATATTACAATATGAGTACCAATTTTTTAAAATTGCCTGTATTACCAAATGCTTTAATCTTCGGTGGTATTTTTTTCCTGACTGGAATATACTGCATATGGTACTACATAGTTAAAGTAATACCTGATAGTAGGAGCTAAAAGCAGAGTAAATATTTAACCATTTCACTTTGCCCCGCTATTTCACTTTGCACCATGACTACTTGAAACAAGTCTGGATACAAAAGTTTTATTTATTTATTTATGCGTCTTTATCGATCCTGCAAAAAAAAAATTTCCTCACTTGTTTTCGATCTGAATCCATAAAATCTTCTCTTTTGAGACTGTACTTGCACTGAAATTACAGATCAATCAAGACTCAACACATCAATAAGAAACGTTAATATACTTTTTTTTTTCGAAAAAATTCGTATTAGCGGTGAACCAAAATGTCGGATGAGTCCGCTTCTCTTCTGCGGACCTTACGTCATGGTCTTATGTATGTCTCGTAACAGGAAGAAACTGTTACGTCATTTTTTGTTTTTCTCCGTCCCCGGGGAAAAGAAAGAACAATGTTGCGGAGGACGCATATAAAAGGAATAAGTAATTTGCATATTTACAAATCAAACACAAAATGCTCGTCAGGATCGGCTGCACGCTTCTCTTTCTTTATTTTCTATTTATGAATTGTTCCAATGGTAGATACACCTCAAATAGAACCACCGTATGCTCCGGGGACTCGAACCGTTGTGGGAGGAATTCGGAACAAGTAGATAATTCCATTAGGATCGAACGCATCAAGTCGCAGATTTTGCAGAAATTGAAACTGGATGCTCCGCCAAACGTAAACAAGGAATACATCCCCAAGTACTTGAGAGAAAAGATCATATCTGACTTTAAGGACAAAATTGAGAGTGAGCCAGAGACAGAGGTTTTCAGTGAAAAAATTGATGACGTCCTTATCTTGCCTAATAACAGTAAGTGCTCGTTTCAATTGTCCTTTAATTATTAACAATTTAACTCGCAGTTACTTTAATGACTGACCTTCGCGCTCAGGGGTGCCCCTCTTCCCCAAGTTCAATGGCGCAGTCCTCCCCCCCCCCTCCCAAAGAAAAGAATCTCAACCCTCTTTCCCTTTTTTATTTGTAGCTCTCTTTTTTGAAAGAATTTCAATATTAAAATATTTTATTAAATATTATTTATTTATTTATTTATTTATTATTGTTATTATTATTTTATTAGAAAAGTTCTGTGCTACATCAATAACACACACACAAACTAAATAAATAAATGAAATAAAATATAAACAGAATAGAATAAAATAAAATAAATAAATAATTTGAATTAAAAATAAATCAATAAATAAATTCAAATAAATTAATTTAACAGATTTTAACCCCCCTCCCCCCAAGAAAAAAGTTTTGATGGCGCAACTTGTGCCATAATCTCCCCCTATGCGCACTCCTGTTCGCGCTAAATGTTAAATTATTTATTCACAGACAGAAATTAATCACAAATTTAAGAAGTGTAGAAATAATAAGAGGACCACTCAACCTTATTAAAGAACAACTTTATTAATCAGTATTTAAATGACATTATTAAAACAGATATAAGTCGCAAATTGAAGAAGTAAATAAATATTTATCTATGGACGATTTACTAAATGAAACATCCAACGTTTTTCAAACGTAAATTTCTGAAATTATTGCTATACGTATGTTTGAATTAATTTTTTCCAACAGAAATAAGGTAAATTTAGGAAATAAATTCATCGATGTAAAGAAACAATAATGGAAACACTCAACTTATTAAATCACAAATTTAATTATTGCAATTTTATTTTTATTTTATTTTATTTGTCCAAATGAATTTGAACTTGAATCTTTATTCTTTTAAACCTTTTTTTGGCTAAGGAAAACCTTTCCTTCCGAGAATGCCTCTTTTTTTTTTTTTTTTTTTTTTTTTTGTCTCCGGGAGAATAACATTTTCCTTACATAAGCCTAGAATTATATAAAAGTTAAGAATGCTACATTTCTATTCTAACTTCTTAATTTAATCACACTCTATAGGTAGAATTTTTATTCTTTATTAATAAAAACAGAAATGTTGTCCAGGAGAGTGACAGCATAATTGCCACATACCTCTGATTTAAACTTCAAAATTGCAATAAAAACAGTAAGCAAATTTGTTCAAAAAATTGTAAAGGAATCCTGTAAAATGATGAGAATTAACAGTGTTGCAGTACAATAGATTAAAAATTCCTTACGACTTTCTAGGCCAGGAGAGTGATATGAATAACTTGAGACAAACTTTAAAATGGTGTACATTTATTAAATAAATAATTAGGGGAAACTAGTGACTTGACCCATTTTTTTTTCTTAATTTTTTAGAATAGTTAAAACGGAATAAAAGAAATACTTAAATAGGTTGACAATTTGCGCATTATTATGGCTAAAAATAATAGCATAATTCTGAGTAGAAATGGTACAAAAAAATTATATTCGTCAAGTCTGCAAATGGATCAAATGTCCAAGTGTCCCTAGAGCTAGGGAGACTTGACCCAACACCAAGGCAGGCATGACCCCCCTCATGAATGAAAGAAGACACATAAAGATTGAAATCAAAAACGCAGGTTTGATGGTGTTTTTTGTTTAAATAAGTGATACTTGAAGTGAATATACAAAATGTTCACTCTTAAGGTGAAATGTTACACATATATGTTACGGTAAATGTGGTAAATTGGTGATTGAATATAATTACCGGTGATTATACACAATCGCCAATAAACTTGGTAAATGCGATCAATTACTCAATATTTATCACATTTACCGGTTTATTTATGCAATCCCCCACTCGTGATGGGGAATGTAATAAATTTAAATAATTTTGTAGATTAACGAGAGTTTAATTCCAAAAAAATAATATTTTTAACACTAAAAATTACTTTGACATTTAAAACAAGGTTTGATATCTATCAAAGCTTGCAAAAATATTTCAATCAAAAAAGAAATTAAACTGTCTTTGCTTTGATTTAATTAAATATCTTAGAACAAACTTAGGTCCACTCCAGATTACACATTTCTGGGAAGAGGGGGATGAAACTCAAAATAGTTTATAAAAAATATACTAATATTTCAATTCTGATAAATTTCTCCGAAAAAAAATCTTAAATTGCTTAATTTATCGAATTTTAAAGAAAATTGATTACAGTATTGCGGGGGCAATTTTATGAAATGCGTTCATAATTTTACTTGTCTTTTAATGTAAATTTTCAATTAACCACAGAAATTGAAATTCATTTCTGACAATTTTATGAACATTATGTTTGCATAAACATTTTTTTCTTAGGGCGTTCAGGCGATTGGTGGCGATGTACTACAAATTGCCGCCCCGGATGACATAATCACCATTACACTTAGTAAAAATGTTCAAATTTACTGTTTTTTTTTCCGCTACAATCGCCGACTTGTAATGGAGAATGTAAATAATTCGGATATTTTTTCCGAATAAGATCTTAATTCCAGAGAAGGGAGAGAAAAACGTCTTGATGGCTGTTAAAACATACAGTAATATTTCAAACTAAATCAATGAGTAAAAGTAACACACTTTTACTGTATTATCATTAGATGTTTCATAAAACATACTTTTTTGCGTACAATATATATTGTAAATTATATTTAAAAATACAAACTGCTTTGGTAATATTACCTATGTACCTTTTCCTAAGGACTCGTTTAATATTCTGTTTCTGGCACCACGACCTAATGATAAATGTGCTTCATGAATTACGGTAAACATTTCTTCAAAATACACGTAAAATCTAACATTGTAGCTGTCTTATTTACGGGATAGATTAGTTTTTAAACATTGACAGAACTGTCATTACGTCATATCTTTTTAGTCTACCATACCCTTCGGAACTTTTTCCACTATTTTTTTCCATTGATTTTGTTTTTACTATAATTCACCTTTATTAACGAATCTTCATAGTTTTATTCCGTAAACAAAGACCTATATACTTTTTTTTTTTTAGTTCATGACAGTTACTAAAACTTGATATTGAAACGCTGAAGCATATCGGCCATTATTAGAAACTCTATAAAAACGAGAAAACAAACATCCCCCCCCCCCCCACACACACACACAAAAAAAGGTCTAGCCAGCACATCAGAAATACTGTAGAACCTCATTAATCTGTACAAATAGGGGATCCAGGTTGTGCGAATTAATAAAAGTACGGTTTAAACAAAATAGCCGAAAACTTGAGCCGAGGTACATGAACAAACTACTGTACACAGTAAAAATTCTGCTTTGAATTCAAGAAAATAAAAAACATAAAACTGAAGACAACATTTTAAAAATGCATAACAAAAAAAATATGGCCTACAAAGATTCATTATTACGCTAAATTGCATTTTATTTATATAGTGTACATATAAATGGTTATCCGGAATAATCAAAATCCAGTTTAATTGGGTTTGGTTTAGTGAGCAGTTAAAGTATTAAATTGAAATTAAAATTCTACTAACATGAGATAAATAAATACCTTTGTGCTGAACAGTAAAGTAAGACAAAACAACGTTAGAAGAAGCATGAGTCATGTAATGAGCTATGGATGAAGTAATGAGCTATGGATGAAAAGACATCCATCCGGATGTCTTTTATATGCTCATTATTTTCTGCATTGAAAAAGGAGTTCCCTGTAACGCCGAAACACGTGTCTGCTGTAATTTGCAAATTTGTGATTCTTCTAACGTTGTTTTGTCTTACTTTCTTACTAACATGGTCAATAAATTCGCAGACGCAGACAAGTGCATCCGACAGAACGTCCTCGTCGCGTAGAGATACTATGCGCCATAAAAATAAGCCAAGTAGCTGAGCAAAATGAAAAAATTTTGGCTAACTATCGACTTTTATTACAGTACATATTACGAGTCGGTGATTGTATAAATTAACGGGTAAATGTGATAAATATGGCTAAATATTCAATAATTTATCAGTTACCAATTTTAATGGGGATTGTGAACAATCATTTGGGATTGCGCAAAATCACCGCATTTATCACATTTACCGTGATATTTATATTTTTTAATAAATCTTACTCCTTATCAGCAGGAAGACTCATAGAGATTGAAATCAAAAACACAGGTTTGATGGTGTTTTTTTTTTTTTTGTTTTAATAAGTGGTGAATTCCAGCGGTAACAGAAGGACGGTTTTTACAAAAAAAAAAAAAAAAAAAAATCGACGGATTTCTATCTGTCAGCAAATTAAAATACATATTTTTTTAAAAACTGATGCATAGAGTTTTATACACATCATAGTAAATTGCTAAAAAAGCCAAAGCCAAGAATTTTTCTGTCAGTAACTTTTTTTTTAAATCAAACTTAAAAAACGGCAACGGAAGGATTTTTTTGCGACATGATTTTCACGCTATCGTGTTCTTCCCAAAAGTTCAGCTAAACTATAAAAGGGAAAATTGTATAAAAATTAGAGCACATACGGAAGTGTTCAATCATTACAATTTCACCTGTAGTTTCAAAAAAATAATTATTTTAAGCATATAAATTATGCATTTGTTAAAAGTAACGGAAGGACAAGAAGTCCAAAGCAGTTATATACTTAGTAAATTTCAACTAAAAATCATTTACTCAGCTAATACAGCAGTCAGAAACAATGATATCTAATGCCTGAGCCATCTGTTACACTTCTGAATTCTTTAAATACTCAATAGAACATTTATCTTCTTTCTCAGGAAATACAAAGATCATTCCCACATTAATATGCATTCTCAAACAAGCTATTTCTATTCCTTTATTTTCTATAATTGATCTTTGTTCATTTCTTTCCCTTAAATCCAACTAACAAAACTTGTCCAAACGTTAATGAATCATTTGGCATATTCTTTAGGATTTGGTGTTTTTGATGCAGCTTTATCTTTATTTTTAACCGACTTCAAAAAAGGAGGTTATGATTTCGTATTGCGGCTTTTTATGTGTGCTTTCGAATTATTCCAAAACTACTGGACCATTTTTTTTTTTTGTTTGTTTGTTTGTTTGGAAGGGTATACTTCCCAGATGGTCCCATTGTAATTTGGTCTGGATCTGATAAGGGGTCCCAGAGAAATCCAAGAAACTTTAAATTTCATACGTCATGGTCACGTGGTGTTGCTGTGATCGGTGTATTTTCACACCTAAGCTTTTGGCTTTCTCTTGAACGATATTTAATTCTCGCGGCACATGGATGATTCATTTTCGCAAACTACTACCTAACGTAACTGAGAGGTTTAGTTTTAAAGACTAATTTCGCGTATAGTTAAATTAGTGTTTAGTTCAGGATTCGGTGGGATGTCAGTTACGTTATGTAGTTGTTTATAGGAGGCCCCGACTTCAAAAGGTTATTAAAAATTAAGAGATCGTATATAATTAGTTAGGTATTTAAAATAATTCATCGTATAGTAATTTCTATTTCTATTTCTATTCAAGAGTCACAACTGACTACAACTGTATTTATGTCGAGGACTGCATACTAGTGCCTTGCCTCCATTATTTTATATACCGATAGATGGCAGCACCATCACCGGATCGAACAGTTAATGAGAATTTAGAACTAGTCCAAGAGCTAATAGCTACCTGATACTAGCACCCCCAGAGGTATCGTTTCACTTGGAGGACATTGAGACCACGAGCATATTTAACGTCGCCCAGTCCCCTTTAATGACGACGGTGGGTCTTCGACCAGCGGGGATCGAACCCGAGCCCCTCCGGCCCCGAGTCCAATGCCCTACCGAGTATAGTAATTTAAATCAGTGTTTATTTTACAATTTATTGTTTAGTTTAGTTGATTTTTGTACTGGAATTGTAAAATAAATTTCATTTCTATGTTTGAGTAGGAAATAGAATGTAAGTGTAATCAGTTATTTTTTGCTTTTCAGTTCCTGGGTATTTTTTGAAGGCGGTTTTTTTTTTTTTTTTTTTATTTATTTAAAAGTTTTTTTTTTTTTTTTTTTTTTTTTTTTTTTTTTGACGTTATTTTTAACTGTCCTCAGTCTGTTGACTTTGAAATGAAATGTTCTTCGATTTGTTGGAGTAGATTTGTTGAATTACTTACTGTATTCAGTAACAAAACTTGTTACAGGGTTCAAAAAGTGCATATTTTGTGTGTCAAGATAAGAATGGATATTACCCCATCTTTGTGAAAGTTGATCTTTCACAAAGATGGAGTAATATTCAAGTTGATCTTGGAATTTGCTGATCTCTTCGTTGTACGTTTAACAGTTAAATCAGTGCTCTCAACAGTCCTTTCCTGTGACTTGTGGCAACAAATTTGAAAGCAGTTTCAATATTGTATTGTTCCAATATAAATTTTAAGTTTGTAAGCAAATGTTTCTGCTTGAATTAGCTTGTCATATCACAAACATGTCATACCAAAATGATTTTTACATGCTTAGGAATTTCAAGCGTAGTTTTCATGATTTTCATCACATACAATCGAAGAAATAAAATCACAAAACATTTTTTTTAATTTAAATAAAAATTTATTTTTTAAATAAAAGCACTTATAATTTTTGCTCAAATATTGTTTATATACAGTGGCTCCCAAAAGTCTTCGTACACCTACGACTTTCAATGAAATAGGACCCTATCCATTGGTTGCAATTATTGTTTCGGTATAGGTATTTAATTATAAGATCTATGATCAATTTTCTACAAAACTACATGATTTTTTTTTTAAATATTTAAACTTATTTTTTTAAAAATCAAAAACCAAAAAGTGCCGGAAATTTTATCTCACAAAAAAATCTTCGTACACTTTAAAAAATGTGTATACTTTATTGAATAACCTAACTTTTTATTAAGTTTTTATTTAGTAGAATATCATGAAGTATCAACAACATCTATTAAACGCCTGGGAATAGATTTCATTCTTTTTTTTTTCTTTCTTTCTTTTTGCGTTATTTCTGAGTAAGTGTTCAACCACACTTCGAGTCTTACTGTTTCTAGCTCTATTTTCGTCTCAAAGCCGTATTTTCGTTATCTAGCCTCCAGATATCTCTAAATATGTTACATTAAATTCAAATCTGGAGATTGAAGGGGTATTTTCTAAACTTTAGGACAATTTTTGAGGCACTAGACGCAAACGTTGAAAGCCGTGTGCTTCTTATCGTTATCTTGATAAAAAACAAAGTTGTTTCTGATAACCAAATTCTTGGCTAAGAATTAAAATTGGTTTTTTAAATATTTAAATGAAGAGCAAGATTTATTATTTCATCAAAAAATTCCAAACTACCAAGTCCTGATACTGATATGCACCCTCGCACAAGAATCCCTTCACCGTCCTGATAAACTGATCCAACTAAGTTCTTAAGATCAAGTTCCTCATTTTTTCTTCTATTGACAATTATACAACAATATAACCAAAAATGCTCAATTTAATTTCATCTGTAAGTAAGACGTTATTCCAAAACGCTTTGGAGCTTATTTATCATTTATTTTGCTACAAAAAGCGTAAGCTTTCTGTTTTTCGCACGAACAAGAAATTTCTGCGGGAAGAGTTCCCATTTAATCCAGCTAATCAGAGAACTTGGCGAATAATTTTAGGTGAAAATTAAATGTAAAAATTTTCATTTAACTCTGTAGAAACTGTTACAGCATTCAAATGTGTATTTTTCATAATTTTTTTAACTGTAAATCTCCGATCATGCTTTGTCAACTTTGCTGGTTGACCTTTTCTTGCCTTGTTTTCGGTACGATTCCTTTCTTTAAAGCATTTTATCAAGAACTTTGCTTTAGAATGGAATAAATTCACTTCAAACCAATTTACCTCCACTGTGAAGAAAAAATTCAAATTTCGAATGGTGTTTGTGGATTTTTACGAATACCAGCCATTTTAAAGTAACAAGCACAATATTAAGGAATAAATAAACAAAAAAATTAAAGCCAAATGTCTCTTAAGGGTCAACACAATGCAAAAATAATAATAAAAAAAACGACATATGATCATTTTAACCATGAATTTATTCGAAAATATTTGAGTGTACGATGACTTTTGTGGTGTATTATTTCTCTGTCTCTTCGTTTTTTGACCCATTTCAAAAAGAAGATCCGTCAATATTTTGAAGAAACTACAGGGTTTTATTTAGAATGACATAGGAATGACGTGAAAAAATATTGGATTTCATATTCGAATTCAATTTCGCGTTATTTTGGTTTTTCTAAAAATTTTAAAGTGTACGAACACTTTTGGGAGCCACTGTATGTTTTAAATGTGACTACTAACTATAAATAATAGTTTGTTTTCTACTAGCATTTTTAAATATTACCCTTTATCAGCTTATAGATAAATGTCCTTCCCTTACCGTATTTTAGCTAAGATTGCAAATTATGTCAAACATACCGTTTGAAAACTTTAAGCTGATTTCTAAAAACAAAATATGTCTCGCCCATATGAGGAAATAGATTTGCAAAAAATAAATAACCGAACAACTAAAGTAGTAGCACCTTTTGAACAATGCAGTTAGTGTAGTTTTTGTTATAAAATATCTTTAATCGCTTTAAAAAAAAGAAAAAAATACTAACAATGAAAAGCGCATTAAAAAAACGCATTATATCAAAAATAAAAACGTTTGTTAAGCTCATTTTACGAGTAAAACTAAAACGCCTCGGCTTTTATTTTTCCGTCGTTACCAAAATATTGTATTAAATATGGGTCATTCTCCAGAAAGTGTAACTTTTGAACGAAAATACTTTTAAATTTCGAAACTTTTTTTTTTTTTTTTCATTCTTACATGATAGGGTTACTTAATAGAAGTAACTATAAACAATGGCATAGCTGAATTCCAGTTATTTACTCATAAATAAAAAATAATAATAAAAAAATCCTTGTTCACGGAAATAAAAAAAGGAAGAAAACTTTTAGTGTTTGAAAATAGAGATCACTTTAATATCAAAGTAGTAATTTTGCTAATTGTGCAAGCAATGAGCTATTTTATTGATTATCGTGAATCTAATATTAAGCTCTTAATCAAAGTACGGCTTAATTTTTAGTTACTCTTTTAATTCAAATGTGAAATAGCATAATATTAATATATTTCCAAATTAGTAAATTTGAGAATATACTGGCAATTTATAATTTTGGTAGAATGCCTAAAATTGATGTATTTCCCCCTCTATCATTTATTTTCACCTCAGGAATAATGACAGTGATAAGGTCTGTCACGGAGGTGAGGAATTTTCCATTAATATAGGCCTAATGGATACATTTTTCAGGGTTTTTTTTTTTTTTAATTCGTTGCTACAATCTGCACACGTTAAGCATATGAAAACGTGTTCACTTCTCTTTTTGCAGAAATTTACATCCCTGAAATTCAAGTTCACGGAGGTGAGAATTCACAATTCCCACACTTCGTTTTTCAACAAAAATCTCACAACTTCATTATGACTGAAAATAAACAAAGGGGCTCCCTTGTATGATGGAAAAAAAAAGTGTCATGTTGTTACTGCCACCTCTTAATGGGGAATGGTCTTTTTTTTTTGTGTGTATGTTTAGGCAACGGAGATGATAATTTATTTTGTGACATAATACCTTATCCTATACTAAAACGAATAAAGCACAATATTAAAAAAAAAAATTAAATATACTTAAACGATTAGTGTTTGAGACATTTGTGAAAGGAATAATAAATGAAAATAAATATATTTTTTTAATTAAACAAGTTATTAAGCAACATAAACAGTCACACCAGGTGTGTGACATGCCACGGAGGTGAGAATTCACATGTTGTGAACCAAAATATATTAAAATAAAAATTGTTATTAAAAAGATGTTAGCAGGTTTAAATAGATATATTTTTGGTGAAATTAAAAATAGTTCTTAAATGAATAGTTCCTTCGGTCATATATATCTATCACTAGCGTCAATGTTAAAAGTCAACGAAATAGTGTATTTTGATTTTATTGATAGGTTTTTTTTTTTTTTTTTTTTCTATTTTAAGAAATCAAAAAATTGAGGATATATTCAGAATCTGTACAATATTTTCTCACTTTTTTGGGGGGCCAAGAAATAATTTTTTGCGTTGTCGTCAGTGTTAAAAAAATTTTAATTGTTCAAAAAATACCATGAAAATAGCTAAATAAGAAACAAAATCTGCTCTATACATGTTCCTCGTCAAGAACTTTTCCCAACATAGTTTGTTTGAAGCAAGCCTGCCTTTAAGATCGGGATCTATAAATTTTTCCGTAGACGCTTTCTTTCTTTCTTTTTTTTTTTTTTTTTTTTTTTTTTTTGAACTGTTGAAAATTGAAGGAAAAATTGTTTAAATCAAAAAGATCTTTTCTACAATATGTTCTTCGTCGAGAGCTTTTTCCAAGTTTGATTGAAGCAAATTCACCGAGTGATTTATATTTGCCTTAAATGTCCTCGGGTGTCAATGTTAGGACTCGACCGATGCATCGGCGCCGATGGTTCAACAATTTAGCCATCGGCATCGGCATCGGCGGCCGATGCTAACTTGCGGGAAACATCGTCCCATCGGTCTTAAAAAACATCGAAAAGCCGACGGAATTGGCCGATGTTTTTGAAAAAAAAAGGACCTTTGCTGTTTTACTTTTTAATACAAAGTAAATGGAGTTGTGTTCATAAAAAATTATTTACTTAAATTTCAGTATGAATTTCTATTTTTAGTCATCCCTAGAAGAGTTTTTAATACTACATTCAGGTACCAAACAAGTTAATTATTGCGCTGTTTCTTGCAGCAGGATGTACGTATGTATCTGTCATAAGTCATAACTCAAAAATGATAATCTGTAGAAGGTTACAGTTTCGTATGTGGGGTCTGCGGACGTTCCAGTTGTGCACTTCCCTTTTTGTTTTCGATCGGGTGTTCTGAAAAGCCTCTTTACTCATTTTTTGTGGCTATTAATTACTTATTTCAATGCAAAACTTATATAGCGTCTCAGACTGACGATCATTTGGTGATATATTGCCGAATTGGAGACCATGGAAACAAATATGAGATGGCGAAACTGATTTTTGTGTCATTTTATTAGATTCCCGTTGAACCGACGGTAATTTTTAATTTTTCGATATTTGTAATATGAATCACAGTAATGCAGTCTTTTCTGTATCGCTTCGGCGGAGTTACAAGTTTGGGGCTTGTCGAAATACATTTAGAGGATCACAGAAGTTGTAAAACATTTATCATTCGCATTTTTGTAACTCCTTCGGTGGCCCTATGGTTATGGGGCCTCTCGCGCAATTGCAACATTTGCTATATTTTAAATCCGCCATTGCACGTCAAAACAAACTCTGGTGCAAGTTTTGAAAGGGTTTTCTGCTCAATGTTTATTATTATTTTGAACTCTATTTTTACGACTATTTTTTGAATTACCGAGAACACTTTCGTGCCCCTCCTCCCACTCCCTCAATTTCTGAAATTAAACTCTAGTTGTACTTCTGAGTTGTTTAAAACTAACACTATCATAAAATTGGAGATTTTTTTTTCAAACTTTATCTATTGTTTAGAAAGAATTTAGGGCATTAATGTAAGAAATTGATTAAAGACGTTTTGAATGGTGACATAATTCGGAAATCAAAGGGACTTTTGATTTTTTTTTTTTTTTTTTTTTTTTTTTTTTTCGGAAGTGCTGAAGTAAATTCAGGATCTCTTCCGAGGCATTGGAGGTAGCTGTTCTGTACTACAAAATTGAGGCAGATGTTGGGGCCGAAGTGTGATTTACTCCAAAATCAGAAGGTGACCCCCCTAATCCTACCTCGTCGTTTCAAGCATTTCTTAAATATTTTGCGATTATTTATTTTGGTCAAGAAATGTCATTTTGCGTATTTCTCATACTTGTTTCACCTATATTTCGTAAATTGCCATCTTTTTTGTATCATTAATAGCGATTTATTTTTTTTCTGTTGTAAGTAACTATTTTTATGTATTTATATAAAATCAATGAATAAGTTATTTTCGTTTTTTATCGAAAAGTTTCAAGGATTTTCTATTATGCAATTTTTGAAATTTCAGAAAATTATTGTTAAATTGAAAAATTTAATTTGAACTTGTTTATAAAGCTTCATAAAAGATTAAACAATCCAATTGTTCAATACTATGTGTGCAAACATCATATCAAGTAGTATATGTATTCAGTTATTAACTTGGTGTAAATATTGAGTTTCTTTATTGCACCTGCGTTTTAAGAACCTTGCTCTTTTCATAGCTATTTTTTTTTTCAGCAAAATGTATGTCACTGTTATAGCTTTTATGAAAAATGCAAACTTTTCTATTCATAAATTTTAAACAAGTATAAAAATATTACTATTTTGATTTAATATTGTAATTTATCTGTTACTTTTTTTGTTTAATTTGATGACTAAAAAATGTCTACGTGCAATCTTTCCACTTTAATTGCGTAATTTGTTGACGGTTTCATAGTTCTATTCTTAATTTTTTTTTTTTTTTTTTTTGAATGATTAAACAACGTAATTTAATTTTTTTTAACTATGTTTAAAGTACCTAAATCCACACATTATTACAACATTACTGAAATCTTAAGTTATATGCTCTATTATCTAATTTTTAAAAAAAAAACAAAAAAAAAAAACAAATCAATTGGTTATTAAACAGTCTCTTTGTTTTTCTTCCTTCTTTTTTACTTTCTTCTATATCTAATATATTGAAGAAAGTATTGGATTCGTGCAAATTTTCGAATTTCGAATTTTGACGGATTCGAACGTTTTGAGGTGTGCTGAGTCCATTTCGACTATTTTTGGAAAATGTCTGTCTGTCTGTGTGTGTATGTGTGTGTGTATGTGTGTGTGTGTGTCACGTCTGTGTGTGACCAGTTTTTTGTGGCCGTTCTACAGCAAAAACTACCGCATGAAATTGAACGAAATTTGGTACACATATGTGCCCCTATGTGAACTTGTGCCCATTGGTTTTTGGCGCGAATTCCTCCAAGGGGGGTGGAGCAATGGGACGTTTTTTGAGTTACGCGTGCTTGCTATTCCTCAGGAAGTAACTGGCGGAATCAAACAAAATTTGGTCCATATGTTGCCCCTAACAGGTGCAGGTGCTGATTCAATTTTGGTGTCAATAGCTCAAACGGGGGTTGAGTTACAGAACGTTTTTTTGTCGTCAATTGTGACTGCTGTATCTCAAGAAATAACGAACGGAATCAAACAAAAATTTTTTGACAAGTAGCCCTTAGTGGGTATAAGAGCTGATTTTATTTTGGTGTCAACAGCTAAAAAGGGGGTAGCGCAATCGCCCGTTCTTTTTTAACATTGTGAGTGCCCTACCTCAAGAAGTAGTGCTACTGGTTGAAATTTGGAATATATGTGAATCCATACGTAAACAGGCTTTGGTTCAATTTTGACTCCAATCGCTCCAAGAGGTGTTGATTTTTTTTTTTTTTTTTTTGCGACTAAAAATAGTTTTATTAATGCAACAATAAGAAAGATAAATCGTAATAGATGGTCGTCTGCGTATTTCTCGTGATTTTTACTTTCTTCTATATCTAATATATAGAAGAAAGTATTGGATTCGTGCAAATTTTCGAATTTCGAATTTTGACGGATTCGAACGTTTTGAGGTGTGCTGAGTCCATTTCGACCATTTTTAGAAAATGTCTGTCTGTCTGTGTGTGTGTGTGTATGTGTGTGTGTGTATGTGTGTGTGTGTGTATGTGTGTGTGTGTATGTGTGTGTGTGTGTATGTGTGTGTGTGTGTATGTGTGTGTGTGTGTATGTGTGTGACCAGTTTTTTGTGGCCGCTCTACAACAAAAACTACCGCATGAAATCGAACGAAATTTAGTACACATATGTGCCCCTATGTGAACTTGTGCCCATTAGTTTTTGGCGCGAATTCCTCCAAGGGGGGTGGAGCAATGGGACGTTTTTCGAGTTACGCGTGCTTGCTATTCCTCAGGAAGTAACTGGCGGAATCAAACAAAATTTGGTCCATATGTTGGTATTAACAGGAACAGGAGCTGATTCAATTTTGGTGTCAATAACTCAAACGGGGGTTGAGCTATAGAACGTTTTTTGTCGTCAATTGTGACTGCTGTATCTCAAGAAATAATGAACGGAATGAAAGAAAAATTTATCGGCAAGTAGCCCTTAGTGGGTATAAGAACTGATTTTATTTTTGTGTCAACCGCTAAAAAGGGGGTAGCGCAATCACCCGTTCTTTTTTTCCATTTTGAGTGCCCTATCTCAAGAAGTAATGCTACGTTCTGGTTGAAATTTGGAATATATGTGAATCCATATGTAAACAGGCTTTGGTTCAATTTTGACGCCGATCGCTCCAAGAAGTGTTGTTGTTGTTTTTTTTTTTTTTTTTTTTTTTTTTTTTTTTTTTTTTTTTGCGAATAAAAATATTTTTATTAATGCAACAGTAAGAAAGATAAATCGTAATAGATTGTCGTCTGCGTATTTCTCGAGATTTTAATTGTATGGAAATGATAGGAAATATGATCTCAATGATTTAAAATTTTTAACTGTTGCCATCTTATGTTTGTTAATAAATAAAATATTTGTAATTAATTCAAGCAAGGCTTTTAAAATAACTTTCAATTTTCGCTCTTTGCTTTGCTTTTGCAATAATTCAGACATTGGGATGGTCGTCAAGTTTTTGCATGTGTAATTTTGTTTTTATTGGGAATATTGCTTCCTCGTCAAGCATGGGGAGGGATCAGGAAAAAAAATATATAGAAGAAAGTTTCGTTATGGCCACAACATACTAGTAATTGTATGGAAATGATCGGAAAGATTATCTCAATGATTTAAAATTTTTAACTGTTGCCATCTTATGTTTGTTAATAAATAAAATATTTGTAATTAATTCAAGTAAGGCTTTTAAAGTAACTTTCAATTTTCGCTCTTTGTTTTGTTTTTACAATAATTCAGACATTGGGATGGTCGTCAAATTTTTGCATGTGTAATTTTGTTTTTGTTAGGAATATTGCTTCCTCGTCAAGCATGGGGAAGGATCAGAAAAAGGAAAAATATAGAAGAAAGTTTCGTGATGGCCACAACATACTAGTTTGGTTATTGTTCTTTCTCTTTCATCATACAGCAGTCAAAAAAGGAGAAGCATAACTACATCCTATACAGATTGTACGTTGTACGATACAAAAGTTCGGGGTTAAGCTGTATAAAATCTTACCCAGAATAGTTCACATTACCGAAGCACATCCACCTTCAAAAGGTCGCCTTAAGGGATTATGTACTTCTGCCAGTGTTCATATAACTTTTGGAATCACTCCTGGAAGACATTTTTCGCTACCTTCTATGATGCAGATTCATCTTCTCCTGACGGAAAAAAGCGGCGTCTATGCAAATGTTTTTTTTTTCTGTGAACAGGTAAAAGTCACACGGAGCTAAGTCCGACGAAACGTTATGTTATTTGTTTGTCATATCAGAGTATTGACCAATCGAGCCGTGCATCCTCAACATGAAAGTCGCCTTCTTCCCCACGATGAAGTTAAAGTACCAGCGCAAGAGGCCTTACAGGAATTTGCGAAAAATGTCTTCCAGGAGTGCTTCTAAAAGCTATACGAACGATGGCAGAAGTGCATAATCGCTCAAGGTGACTATTTTGTAGATAGATATATGCTTCGGTAATGTGAACTATTCAGGCTAAGGTTTTATACAACTTGACCTCGAACTTTTAGATCATACTACGTACGTATATGAGTTTTCAATTTACTATTTCATAACGTTTTTGAGTGACGCAGGTTTACGCGCATGAAGACATCACAAGAGAATTTGCGATAATTAACTGAGGAATGGATATTTGGTTATCTATATATTCTTAGGTACATAGGTATGTACAGATGTGCCGAAAAAACTTGTGAAGTATAAATTTGGTGATAGTAAAATAGAAATTTAGGTCGAAATCTGATTTTTTTTTTTTTTTTTTTGTGATTACAATTCTTTATTCGTAGAAAGGAAGTAAAGTGAAAAATGAATCAATGATCCTTTAAATCCCTGACAATCTTATCAATTTTTTTTTTTTTTTTTTTTTTTTTTTTTTTTTTTGCCATCGGTCAACGGCATCGGCCATCGGCCATCGGCCATCTTTGAACAATCAGCCAGCAATCGGCATCGGCCCATCGGCCAAAAAATGCCATCGGTCGAGCCCTAGTCAATGTTAAATTTTTTAAACTGCTCAAAATTTAACGAAAAATTGTTCAAATTGAAAAGTGAAACATGGATATAAGGTGTCCCCGCTGAGATCTTTCGATCAAATAAAAAGTTTGTTCGAATCGTACTATTCACTCAAAAGTTGTAGATGGGGTAAGGGGGAGCGGGGCAAACCAACATACATTTTCCCCATTTCAAAACTCTACTTTTTAATTTTTTATTATTTATTTAATTATTTTATTTATTTTTGACTTTTTTGTTTGTTTGTTTTTTGCGGTATTTTTTAGATGCATTAAGCCTATCATGCTTTTCAGCCTACTTTTCCGTCAAATTAAAAGATGGATTTTTGTTAAATTTGAACAGTTCAAAAAGAAAAAAAAAGAACCACCTACGGGGAAATTTAAGCAAATATAAATTCCTTAAAGGCGGATTTGCTTTATCAAGTTTTGTTGGATAAATCTCCTCATGAAGAAGATGTGTATAAAATATCTTATTGATTAGAGGAATTTTTTGTTCAATTTTGAACAGTTCAGGAAAACAAATCATTAGCGCATACGGGGAAATTTAAGGAAATATAATAAATCTCGGATCTTTAAATGCTTTGCTTCAAACAAGCTTTGTTGGGAAAAGCTCTTGGTGAAAAATATCTATACATAAGGTTTTCTAGATTTAGCTATTTTAAGGGTAGGGTTTTTTTTTTTTTTTTTACATTAAGGACAACACAAAAAATTGCTTTTTGGCACCAAATCATTGAAGAAAAAAAATATGCAGATTCTATTTACGTTCTCAATTTTTGTTTTCAAGAAGCACAAAAAAAAATAATAATAAAAATTGAATACTATATCGCGTAGACAACATTGACGCAAATCAAAGATAAATATAACTGAATCAAAATCAAATGAATTCAAATTCAAAGTTGCCCTAATGATTTTTTTACCGCGACTGCGTAGTTGGAGGGAAAATAAGCAACTTCTGACTCTGAATCAGCTTTTTTTCTCATTGTTTTTCAGTTTTATACTTATTTTTTTGTATTTATTTTAGTTTTACCTCTTTATTAATTTTTACAGAAAGTAGAATAAAAAAGAAGAGGGAAACGTAATGTCATTGTTTAAATTTTTTAAATTTTCACTGGTGTAATATGAGGCAGTGAGAAGCAAAGGGATGTAAATGGCAAAATTAAAAATTTGGAGATAACCAGTACACATGGTAGGTGAACCTCTCCTCCGTCTTGGAGCTACAGATGGTACTAGTAGCCCTGGTAGTTGCTGCTATACAGCATGATTTAGAAAAAAAAAATCAATGAAAGCCTACCTAGGATGTTATCTTTAAACGCGTTTTACTCAAAACTTGAAAATGTCCACTTGCATCCCTTTGCTTCTCGCTTCCTCATATGTACTTTGAAAACCTAAAATCCTTAAAAAATTAGTTTTAAATTCTGAAATTATCGTTGTTAATCCGAACAAAACTGAAAAAATAGAAAATTCTTTAAACAATCACAAAAATCAGAAAGAAAGGAAATCCTTAATTAAAAAATTCTTCCCTTGACACACACTGTAATAACATGACTTTTAAAGCATTTGACTCAATTTAAAAAACAGTTTAGTAACTTATCTTCAGTAACATTTAAGTCGTAGTTGCTGACAAACAACTTAAATGTTACTAAGTAGCAAGTCTGCAACAATGTTGCTTTCGTCTGGAAATACGGATGTTATGCAGGAAACTTGTTGAAATATTTATGCGGTGCTGGAAGAAAAACTATCCTAACCACACGATGCTGCGCTCTCTGATGCTTCATGTCCATAGCTCATGTCCTTCTCAAGGCCGTTTTCGAGTTTATGATTTAATTTAAGCGTATTTCTTTTTGTTTTCTTTTGCTTTCCGTGAGTGCGAACGTTTCTTGAACCCTATTAGTTTAGCTACGCTTGATTGGTCTAGTTCTTGCCTGATAAGTCCTTTCATTTGAGCAGACAATTACTACAACTGTTACTTTAGAAGAAAAAGATTCACGTTAGACAAAGGGACAAAGACAAATTAAGGGGAGGGGGGACTGTGGTGGCAGCGGCTGACATAGTGATGGTTTCTAGGTCATTGCTCTGAATCATAGCAGGACGTTAAAATAATTTGGCCTTCGAACAAATACAGAAGCCCCTTGCTATATCGTCAGGAGACAAAAAGAAAAAAAGTGCGATTAAAGTCGGTATAAGAAAAGAAAAAGATTCATCCCAAGCACATGCAAATGATGCATGCACCAAGTAAAATGTAGTTTATTTTTATGTTTGAACTAGTTTTTTTTTTTTTTTTTAATTAATAAAAAAAATAGTAATAATAATTTTTTGCTTTTTCAAAGTTAAAAAAATAATAATCAATTTAATTTTGCTTTTGCAAAATAAAACTCAGAAACTGACCGTTTGGTTGGAAAACTGAGCGAATACAAATGTGAAAGGCAAATATCCATCTAGTCCAGTCATCTGGTAGTTTTACCTGGAAAGTTTTCCGGGAGTTTTGAAAACTGGTAATTTTATAGATTTTGATGTGCTTTTTTTTCGAATTTTCACTTTGCCACCTCGTATCTTTGCCGCTCGCGCCGCCATATTGAAAAAATGGCGTCTAAAAACGGTATTTTGACGATATCTCCGTTCTGACTTATTTTACAATAAAAACATATTTTATAAAATTAAACTAGAGAAAATTTCCTACAATTTATGTCATTACAATTTTTTTCGTAAAATAAAAAGTTTCGACGAACGAGCGCCGCAAAGTATTATTTAACACGCGTTATCGCAGAATAAGTCGTTCCAACACTTCGATACCCACTTTGAATCTCCAGCTCCACAATCCTTACAAAGACTTATTTCTTGTAAATGCAAAAAAGGATGTCAAAAAGTCTGTGGATGCAGAAAAGTCGGGTTAAAATGCTCCGTTATGTGTACTAATTGTACAGGTGGTAATTGTGAGAATTCGCAAAGTTTATCACATGATGGCGGTGAAGAGGAAGAAACGGATTCGTTATCGAGCAAACGAATGATGCAATAGAAAACGAAGAAGCTCATGATGAATTTGATGATCCCATCGCAGATGATACCGAAGAAATTGCATGACGTCTCAACAGGGGCGGATACAGGATTACATTTTAGGGGGGGGGGTCATACTCAAGGAACGTAGTCTTACGTACAAAAAAAATTTTCTACGAGCAACACCTGTAACCCCCTGTAAAAACTCTTCGAAGGTACAAACAAAAATCATTGAAATAACAAAAGCTCTTCAAATATGCTTACAAAAATCATCGAAATCATTGATAAAAATCATTTTAAAAGTTTTCAATTAAAATAATTTTTCAGTTTTAGAATGTAAGCCGAAAATTTACAGAATTGACAACTCAGTTTTCGGAAATTTCGGATCGTAAAACCCCTGGTTGATTAAATATTTGTATAGTACTAGATACATATCAATCTTAGATTATAAATTTGCATGATACTCGACACATCCATCTCGTATTCAGAAAAATAACATCACTTAAAATAATAGTAAAACAACGCTCTTAGAAATAGGTGGGAAAACTTTCATTTGCGTAAAAAACTGGCTGACCGGAAGGAAACAAAGGGTAGTTTTAAGGGGAAATTATTCTAATTGGAGTGAGGTTTTAAGCGGGGTTCCTCAGGGATCAGTGTTAGGGCCTGTTTTGTTCATTGTTTTTATGAACGATATTTATAAAAATATTTCTGGGAACATGAATTGTTTTGCTGATGATGTCAAAGTTATGGCGAGTGTAGAAAATGAAGAACAAGCAAATCAGCTGCAAGAGGATCTAGATCATATAACGGAGTGGGCTGATAAATGGGGTATGGCTGTTAATGTTGGGAAATGTCAAGTGCTACATTTGGGGCGTGGAAATAAGTGTACAAGTTATTATTTGCAAGGTTCAGTCATTAGTCAGGCAGAAAAAGTCACTGATCTGGGCGTCTTAATAAGTCAGGATTTAAAGTTCAGCCAACGGTGTAGCATAGCTAGTAACAAAGCCAATAAGATGCTTAGGTTTATCAATAGATCTATTTCAAACAAATCTAAAGAAGTTCTTCTGCCCTTATATAGAAGTTTGATAAGACCTCATTTGTAGTATGCTGTTCAGTTTTGGTCTCCTTATCTTAAGAAAGATATTAATGCATTGGAAAGGGTTCAAAGGCGGGCCACAAGGCTAATAAATGGACTTTCTCATTTAGACTATGATTCCAGGCTTAGAAGACTAAAAATGTACAGTCTTGAGCAAAGAAGAGACCGAAGGGACATGATTCAGTTGTTTAAATTTATTAAAATGAAAGATGTTACGGGGCTGAAGTTTAGCACTGAAAACAGGGCAAGGGGTCATTGTTTTAAGCTATTTAAATCTCAGGCTAACATGGATATTAGGAAAAATTGTTATTGTAGCAGGGTAGTGGAACCTTGGAACAGCTTACCGGAAGAGGTGGTAATGAGTAAGGGAGTAGATTGTTTTAAGAAGGCCATTGATCTTCACTGGGGATTGTAAATTGACTAGGACCAATCTAGCTGGGCCCAGAGCCTGTTGCTGGTCGTCACTTTTGTATTTGTATTTGAATTGTATTTATAAAATAAAAGTAAAACATGCGGCGAAAATCTAATAAAAAAATTAAATATTCTTTAAATATAATTCGGATTTGATAAATTACTGCCCGACTGATTAATTCCAATTGTGAATATTGGAGATTGACGAAGACGTCGCAGTCTCAGAGTCTGATACAGGAGCTCCGGATATGTTTTCATCGGGGGGGGGGGGGGGGTCATCAATTTTTTCAACAGTCCAAAAAAAGAGACTACACTGCTTTGTCACCCGAGCGTTACAGTGTTTTTGTAATAGGTCAGGGGTTCCCAAAGTGGGGGCCGCAAGGAGGAGCGAGGGGTGCTGCAAGCTGTCCATATTTTCAATATGCGTGTATAATTGAAATAGATTAGGGTGCCGTGAAAGAATTGTAATTCGTCAAAGAGTGCCGTGAGTCAGAGTAAATTGGGAACCCCTGTTATATGTAGTTTTTTTCTAACAAACGCGGTTTTTTTTTTTTTTTTTTTTTTTTGACAGGATTTCCGTCTAATACGGTGGGCTAGTTTACGAGACCCTTGGTATAATGAGGTTTTGAGCTAACACTACACTCGAATTTTACATTTCCTGCACGATACTAAATCCAAAATACTGATTTAAACTATTTAACTATTTACAGTACATTTAAAAATAAACTCAGCACGGCTAAAAACGAAACTATCTAAAAATTACAGCAGAAAGAAATTATAATCTACAGAGACTTTACATAAAATGAAACATTTACACACTCAAAGGTTTTATCAATTGAAGCGATGCCTGCAGCTTTGGATACAGTTTTAACCGTACAACTAATTTAATCATTTATCGTTGATTACATTTGTTGCAAAAAAAAATCGATCGGGCGTCAGACATTTCTTTGTTGCTTTTCATTATACTGGTTCCTGAACAAAGCGCCGCAGACTATCTGTCTCAAGAAAAGCTATTTTACTGTCTATATATTTTAAATACATGTACAGGGTCGTTGAGGTAAATCCGGAATTTGTTTATTAACTGTCCTCTAGCGGTTGTTGAGTGCATATTTGCGAATAGGTTATCTAATGTGTAGTTCATATCGTCACGAGGTGCGCGCATATAGACACGTTACAACAAGCAACAACATGAGCCGGGAACAAGACAGAAGAGCAGCGATCCTTGAATCCCTTCGTGCCGGTAAATCACCAAAGGAGATTATTGAGTGGTTATCTTCAGGTGTTATCTTCAGGTCAGTTGAGTGGATGCTTCAGAAGTGCCCACCGTCATGCACACCAAATTTCCAGCAGCGGTCATGGTCCTTGGGGTAATCAGCAGCGAAGGGGATGTTACGCCACCTCATTTCTTTGAAGAAGGTCTCAGAATCAACGCCGATGGATACACTCACGTATTGGAAACGGTAGTCAAGCCCTGGATGGACATGGTGGCCGCCGGAAGAGATTATGTCTTCCAGCAGGATTCAGCGCCAGCTCACAAGTCGAGAAAAACCCAAGCGTGGCTTCACAGTAATGTGCCCTACCACTGGACACCCGACTTGTGGCCACCCTCCAGCCCGGACTGCAATCCTCTCGATTACTACTTTTGGGGCGTAGTTGAGAAAAAGGTTAACGCAAAATTTCATAATACCAAGGACGCGCTGAGAGCCACCATTACTGAGGTGGTGCCCAACGTGGACAGGAAGGAGGTGAAACATGCATGCGGTCGGTTCCGGTCACATCTTGAGCGAGTGGTGGCAGCTAACGGCGGCTATATAGAATAATTTCTTTTTACAACATATTTTCTATAATATTGCAAAGTTGTGTACAAAATAAATCCTTTTTGTTTGCGTTATAAGAGTTTTAATACTTGTGTCCCATTTTCCGGATTTACCTCAACGGTCCTGTATTATAAATGACAGTTAATATCCCCTCCCCCCAAAAAAAAAGAATTCGAAAACTATTTATGCGGTTTTGGTCCGGCTTTTCTTTTCCTTTTTTTTTTTTTTTTTTTCAAGCAGTGATGTTCACTACTTTAATGGAATGAACCTCAAAACAGATTACAAAGTATTGTCGCAGATTTTTATGGGGGGGGGGAGTCATGACCCCCCATGATCCCCCTTCCTTGTATGCACTTTTTACGGCTTCGATCAAGTTTTTTATTTTTTCGAGCAAACATTCAAATACCGTTGCGGGTTTGGGGGGGAGGGTCCCCCTTGTATCCGCCACTGCGCCTCAATCGATATTGAAGACGATGAACCGGTGTAACTTCTGGTCCATCAAAAACATCTACGCGAAAATGCTGTTAAATAACACTTTTCGACGTTCGTACGCCTAAATTATTTATTTTGCAAAAAGAAAAAAAAAATGTTGATATAAATTGTAGGAAATTTTTTCTTGTTTGATTTTGTATGTAAATTAATATACATAATGCATAAATTAATGTTGTATATATATATATATTTTTTTTTTTTTTTTTTTGTCGCAAAGTAAGTCAAAACGGAGATATCGTCAAAATACCGCTTTTAGACGCCATATTTTCAACGCCATATTTTCAATATGGCGGCGCGAACGGCAAAAATACGAGGTGGCAAAGTGGAAATTCGAAAAGAGCACATCAAAATCTATAAAATTACCAATTTTCAAAACTCCCGCAAAACTTTCCAGGTAACTCCCTTTTTTCGACCAAATGACTGAACTAATATTCTTTTGTTATAAACTAAACAACGAAAACAAAAGACTTTTTGAGAAATAATATTTTTGCTCCTTTAGTTCTCAAGTTTTCTGCAAAAATATTTTCGCACTTTAATTTGTCGAGGTTCAAGGGAAAAGCACGATACATCCGAGTTGTTGGTATGATACGGGGGAGTGGGGGTTTCTGCCATAAAACGTCGTATAACTTGATTCACACCTCCGTAGCAACAGCCACCGGCCGCCACTGAACGCGCGAAACTTGAAGAAAACGGGCAAAAGTGGCCAACGAGGATGCAACGCTGTTTGCATCCTCTCTGGCTGCGGCAAAAGTTGTTTGCACGCATGCGCTTTTCGTACGCTTGCCCGTCTACTAGAAGGGCTCGGTTGCCCATGGAGCTGGTTTCTCTTCGCGTATTTAGTTTATACTTCAGATGTGGTGCTGCACTTAGCTTAATGCTTGGCCTTCTCCTTCTGAATTTGAACTAAATGGTAGTCCAGTATCTTACACAGTTTGTTGACTCTGATAACTCTTATCACAGCTAGAAAATGCACCACTCACATTGGCAAAAATATAAAAAAGAAAAAAAAAATTAATTTGAATTTTGACGTCTTGAATTCAAATTATGTTTTTCGCAATCACGAGTGTGTCTGTGTATGTAGGCGTGTGTGTGTTGTGTGTGTGGGGGGGGGGGACATGTGTGTTTGTGCGCAGGCATGAGTGTGTGGGTAGTTGTGTGTAGGTGTGTGGGTAGTTGTGTGTAGGTGTGTGTGTGTTTGTGTAGGTGTCTGTATGTATGCGTGTGTATGTATGTGTTTGTGTATGTGTGTAGGTGTATGTATGTATATATGTGTGTATGTGTGTATGAATGTGTGTGTGTGTGTGTAGTATATGGACGCAACCTGGAGACGATTTTCGCTATAGGAGCAGCATCTTGAGGATCCGGTCGACGGTGGTGCTGCAGAGAGTGCTGGTGGGAAAATAAAATGATGGCACATCAAAACAGTCAAATAAAAGCAATAAGCAATCGTGATTGCTCAACAAAAATAAAATAAAAATAATTAACTTGAATTTTTGGCATCTTGAATTCAAATTATGTTTTTCGCAATCACGAGCGTGTGTGTATGTACGCGCGTGTGTGGGTGCTTGCGTGTGTGTGTGTATGTAAGCATGTGTGTGCATGTTGTGTACGCAGTGCTGTGTGTGTACGGGTGTGTGCGTGTAGGCGTTCGCGTGTGTGTGTGTATGTATGCATTTGTGTGCATGTTGTGTATGCAGTGCTGTGAGTGTACGCGCGTGTGTGTGGGCGTTCGTGTGTGTGTGTATGTGTGTGTAGGAGTGTGTTATGTGTGTCTGTGTAGGTGTGTGAGCTTGTATGCGCGTGTGTGTATGCACGTGTGTGTAGGATATAGACGCAACCTGGAGACGGTTTTCGCTATAGGAGCAGCATCGTGAGGAGCCGGTCGTTGGTGGTGCTGGCAGAGGGTGCTGGTGGGAAAATAAAATGATAGCACGCCAAAACAGTCAAATGAGAACAATAAGCATTCGTGATTGCTCAAAAAAGACTGAGGCAGTACCACGACACACTATTCTGCCGCAGAGCAACGACGGGTGTCGTGCAGTGTCTATGGTATCAAAACACAGTCTAGAGATATCTTAGCGCCCCTACAAGCGTATTTCATGTGCCTTGAAATAGAAAATACGCCTTAAAAAAATAGACAAGCTTATTTTCACGCTTGAACTCTCGGCTAGAAGGCAGGTCTCTGTTACAGAATAAAACCTTGCGTGCTTGTATTAGGTCAATAGGCAGAATCGCGGTACTTTTGTATTATAGAGCCTTGAAGCAGTTGTCTAAGCAGAGTCTTGCAATCTTGGTTCTTTTACTTCAAAAATGTACAAACTTTTGTAGTAACTATCTGTTTTCAGAGAATCTGCACAGTTTTTTCCCCCCTACCTTTCTAAAATCTTCTATTTGAAGATTTTATATCTTTAATTCACTGTAATTTTATGTCAGTCTTCTAATAAATTGGTTCCAGGAGATCCTCGTGAATTTTTTCAGGAAAATGTTTAACGGTAATGCACAGATAACTGAGTGTTTAAATCTTATATATTTCATTTTCTATGACTCCCAACGTGTATGTTCACTATTAAAACATGTTTTATTTTTGTACAGCAACACCTTGTGATTACCGGTTTGACAAGGGAATGCGATCTTGGAAAAAAGGCCGCTGTTACCAATTTTTATTGACTGAGGATTTGAGCAACTACTACATATCATCAGCTAAATTGGTGATACAGTTCAACGCTTCGCTTTATGACGGAAACTGCAAGTTTTCTGCTGGCTTCTCTTCAAGCGATGATTCTGAAGCAAGCGAAATTTTATGGATTGAAAACAGTTCGGCAAACAACGAAACTGGCCTATTTGAATTCAACATTACTGAAATAGTTGGCAACTGGATGCTTCGTGGAAACCTGTTGGCTTACGTTTCTGAAATGTGTAGCGATCATTTAGATGAATCTACAAGCTTCTTAAGACCCATCATGATCATACAGAAAAAATCAAACGAAATCCTGCAACGGAAAAGGCGTAATCTTTGTGCCCCAAATGCAACTGGGTGTTGTTTAAAATCCTTACACGTAAGTTAAATGTTTATTCATTTTTGGCTTACTTTTCCATAAAAGTTTTTTAAAAAAGAAGAAAGTATTAAAGAAGGCTTAATGCATTTTTGAAATATCGCTAAAAACAAAGTGAAAAAGTCAAAAATAAAAATAATAATTAAATAAATATCGAAAAAAAAAAAAAAAAAAATTGGCAGTAGGATGTTAAGATGGGGACCCACATCAAAGGTCGTCTAAAATTGCATTGTTAAAGCTACAATTTCGAGCAATTTCTAGGGGAGAGCCCCTTAAACACCACTTCTCAACACAATCGGAGATAATAATTGATTTCTTTAAAGTTTCGAAATATGGACGGGGGAAGAGTCACTATACCTTTTCCCCCTAACATTACCAAATATAGTCCAAAATGCATTTTTAAGACTACAATTTCAGAAATTTCTCGCGGAGAAATTCCTAAACCCCTCATTTTTGAGTGAATTTTAAGCTTACGATTAGGTTCATGTTTCTAATATTTGAATCTAGTTTTCACTCCCTGACTCCTCTTCAAACCAGAAGCTAAAACCTCTCTATATTTAAGATGCTTTTTGGAAAAAATTCAAATGACACCGATTTCATTCACCCACCTAAAAACTTCACCACGGTCCAACACCCCTTTTCCGGTAGTTATCTAGTGGTAGTCTGTCGTTTTTTTTTTTTTTTTTTTTTTTTTTTTAATAATTATTATTTTTAATTTAACACTAGTTCTTGTCATAGCTTCTTTGCGATACGAAGCAGGTGTGAACTTGAACACGTTTTCAACCACTATCATATTTCGTGATTTTAAATGATTATATTTGGAGCAAACCTAGCTGTGATTTAGGATCTGCGTAGCCTTCACAATGCTGACATGCTAAGTTTACCCCGACTATAGCAGTTAACATAGATCCCAGAAAACAGGCTATCACGAAAGCAAAAGAGATTATTCTACTAAATACATATTTGCACAAAAATAAACTTTTACTACTTAGCTACAACATTTTCTATCATATTTGTTTTTTTCCAGGTCTACTTTGAGGACATAGGCTGGGACAACTGGATTCTAGACCCTCCCTCATATGATGCAAATTACTGCACTGGGGAATGCGCAATAGACCTCTCTTCAGCAATGTATCCACACACCACAGTTCTCATGAACGATCAAGGCACCAATGTTTCGTTTTGCTGTGTGCCAAGGTTAAAGCCACTCAACATATTGTACATGACAGAAACGAACAAAACCTATTACTTTTATCTGAAAACGATGCCAGATATGATGGCCGAAAGTTGCGCATGTGCCTGAAAACGTTTAAACGTAGTACTTTAAAGATGGAATGAAAGAAAACATCACAATGATTTATTTTGACGCATCAAACATTTGTCTTTCATGAAAAAAGTCAGTTGAAAATGCTCAAAGTTAGCATTTGAATTGAATAGTGATGCGGGGCTACACTGAGTGGAAGCATAGAACACGCCAATCTTATAATCCGGGGGTTCCCGAAATGGGTGCCGCGGCACCCTGTGGTACCATAGACATAGGCGAAGGGTGCCGCGAAGTGTTTTTGGTGTGTCAAATTGCTGTTGTTATTTAAACTTAAAAAAGTGCAACGGTTATTCATCAAAGTTTCACACAGTTTCAGATATTTTACATTAATAAAACAGAAACACAAAATTCTATTCATCTACAATCTACATTAAGAAACTAAAATAGGTCTTAATTCATTAAACATATAATAAGTGATAACCTTTTTCTACAAATAGTACTTTCTGCTTTTTTCCTCAAAATCATGCAAATATATGAAATATTGATATATTTCTACTTATGTCTTATGCAGTTTTCTATTTATATAAATAAATAAATAAATATACATATAGAGAGATAGATAGATACATAATTAAGATAAATGATTAAGGTGCCATGAGAAAATTTTAACTACTTAAAGTGTCTTATGACTTGGAAAAATTTGAGAACTCCTGTAACCCTCTTCTTTTTTACCTCGGGGATTAAAAACATATTGGAGTAAAAAGTAAATAAAACATTGCAAACTTTTCATACTTTGGAGTTAAAACCTGATTTTTTAAATATATTTTTTTTAAACCATTTACATCTCTATTTAATTTTGAGATCAAAAGTTTACTGCTATGATGCTATGTCAGAAACTTCCTACGCACAGGTTTCCAGTTATTTCACATTTTACAGTCAATTTTACAAGGAGCACCTGCTCAACAATGGATGTCCTCCTATACTAAGTTCTTCAATTAAGGGTTTATATCGTGCAGATCTGATTTTAAGCAAATGAATAAGTTCTATTGTGGCGGTTTCTTTTTGCTGTGAATGATTCTTTTTATTGCTAAACTGTGATATCATTATTGAAAATCTTTTTTTTTTCCCTGTAAAATACTTTTGCATTTATTGTGAGAAAAAATTCATAAATAAAGTTTGTTTTTGAGAGTTATTTGTGTTACTCGACACAAATCTGATAGAACTTTCAAAACAGCACATGAAATAACAGCAGCCTACCTATGTGGTCTAGCGTCCCTGGCAAACTGTAGAAATTAAGTCCCCCCCCCCCAATGTTGAAGGCACTGGCGTCGTTGGCATGGGAGACAGAGGGGACATGTTCCCCTCAATAGTTTGAACTCGTCAAAAGTCCCTCTCAATATTTGAGAATAATAAATGCTCATACAAAAAATTCTGGTCTTACTCATTTGTGACAAAAAAAAAAAAAAGAAGAAGAAGAAGAAAAGATTTTGGACCAAAATAGAGCTGCTGATCTACCAAGAAAACGAACAGAAATTGACACCCCTTGTCCAGCAAAAAGTGCCTTATCTATAACATTTGAGGAACTATCTGAAAGTCAGTTAATTCCCACACTGTTCGCAGTCCGTTTTCTCTCTTGCCTTTTTTGCCCTTACTTCTTTTTTTTATTTCCTGTATCTTTTACTCCCCACCTCCTACCAACAAAACTCATTAATACGACGATCCACCATTCAAATCCCCCTACCATCTTTCTGACCACTCGGATGGGAGTGATAAATCTTTATTGAGGTTCGCTTCGCGCGTGTTTCTTTCCATTGATTACATGATCTTAGAAGAAAATGTTTTCTTAAAATTTAGATCAAGGTCAAATCTGTTCCCTGGAAAACGTGTCTGTTATTTTCTAACCAAACACAGCTGTTTGAACAGCAGTCTTTCGGACCAAAAAAATTCTGTAATTCGAATTAACCATCATTTTCAATTTTTCCAAAATTTCAAAACGGATTTTAATTATTTTATGGTAAGTACTGCTCTCTTTTTTTTTTTTTTTTTTTCGTAGAAAAAGTCATTACGAAGTACAGCTATTGGAGGTTCTCTCAAAAAATATTTGAAGACACCCTCATTAGAAAAATACCTCTCAAATTTCTGTTCCCTTTAGGGGGCCCCTCGACTCGTTTAGCGCCATTGACGCAAGAGTTTAAATTGGTATCAGATATTCTTTTCTTTTCTTATGTTTTCTCTTAGCTTAAACATGAGCCTTAAAACGGTTTTGAAATGTATTCGTTTACAAAGCTATTTGAGTTTTTCATTCAAATGAATTATTTTAAAATGACTTGTTTCCCCCCGATCTTTTTCCACTGGTAAAATAAGCCTTTGTCGAAAAAACGAATATTACAAGAAAGTTTTCGGTATTTCATTTTTATTTTTCATAGTTTTCATCAACTTGCTACGAGCTAAGTTAACAGAAGAGCATTTCAGACGAAAATTATGGTATTGCGCTATTGATGGTATAAATTTTCGACTGCATGAAAACAAAAGTATTTTACTATTTATTGACAGTTCACAACATAAAATATTTTATCATATATTTTTCTAATACATTACATTACTTCTAAGACATATGACAACTGAAGAGAGGATTCTGGTTTCTCTCTCCCTCTCTACCATAGAAGAAAAATCTTAATTTCGTTCTTTGATTATCTTTTGGCTTGCAAGAATAGTGACCAAATATGCGCAAAAATTTATAATTTAAGTTATTAAAATTCAAAACTTTTCTTGTTTTCTTGTAGCAAAAATTTCAAAAATTTCATTGTAATAAACATCAGTAACATTTGCATTTAAATGAATGCGTACATAACTGAAGGAAGACGTTACTGGTACAAATACTGAAAACTCGAAGTTAGGTTGAAATTCCTAATTAATGGTTAATTTAAAATGGGTCACAAATCTTTTTTTTTCTTTTCTCTGTAGTAAAAGTCGCAGTACAAAGTAGGGATTGAAAGAATCATCGACCTGATCGAATCATGAGGTGTGACTCGGTCGCTTCGGCCTGTAATAATTTATGTTGAGAACATTCATTTTTACAATTACAATTTTATAAATTATAGTCCTTTAAGTTATACACAACTGAAACCATACAACAAAATATAGTGGAAAATTTTATTTAATTAAAAAGTTTGTGTACTGAACTCTTGGAACCAGATACTGTGCAATAATTGATAATATATTCTGTTTAACTTGAAAGTTCCCAAGAAATAAATAAGTTACAGTTAATAATTATATGAACAACTTTAGTTGCTTCAAAATGAAGCAGTTAAAATATTGCATTCTTGAAACATTTCTAACTTTAAAACTTCCAAAAATAATAATAAAAAAAACGTACCAGTTTTTAAAATCTACAGGGCGGGACAGATGTCGCAGCAATGAGAATCCTTAAGGAATTTATTTTAAAATAATATGTTATTGTATTCCTAGTGATTGATCAAGATTATTAATAATAATCTAGGATTATAAAATATCTAGAAAAGTATAAAAACGTAAATAAAAGCAGAATTTTTAACTTTTACTTTTTATAAAGCTAAATATGAGGAGAATGCCCCTTCCTTGCGCTTCTAATTTTGATCTAAAATCTAAATGTTTTCTCTCAAGATAATTAAATTCATTTACAAAATGAACTGTTTTTAGCTTAATGCTGATAAAATTTCACAGATGATATATATAGGAATCATGTTGATGAACAAACAAGACCGATAAAAGTGAGCTATCCATAAACTCCCTGTTCTTTAAGTTAGAAAAAGGGTTCCTTGTAACTCCGAAACGCGTGCTTGTTATTTCCTTACATCACTAAATTAAAGTTACCGTTTTCAAAAAAAAACGGGGGGGGGGGGGAATAACCCCTTGGTGATTGTTCTGCATTGCATCAATCGTCCCCCCCCCCCCCAATAACGAAGAGCCAGCGGCGCCCATGGTGGAAGATATATTGAAACAAATCGAACTATACTTTATTTCATGCAACAGTCAGAAGTAGTACTTTTTGCCACTGAATGGATAGAATAAGCAAAATAATAATAATAATAATAATAATATGGATCCAGAAAATGCTTTTATTTTTCCAATAGTTATTTTTTAAATTATTTTTTTAAAACGTCCCAATTTTTCAAACAAGGCGTGGTCTTGATGATGTCACAAATGATGCTCTTTGGCGCATCTTTCTACCACGTTTCCACGTTATGATAATCAAGAAGCGAATTAAAATTGCGCTCTACGCTTGCTATCAATCAAATCGTTGCCAATACACGTGAGTAAAGATGAGAATTAAATATTTTGCTCTGTGAATAGCAACACTGAATAGCATTTCATCATTTGTGAGGTCATCGGACAGAAACGTAAAGAATGAAAGCTCATCGATTTAAGTAATTTTTTTAAAATATTAAACTTATACAAATTATTTAAAAAATGGTCAGGTCCTATGTTTTTAAGCATGCTCTTTCAGAAAAAAATACTTTTAAAACTTTGGAATCGACCCCATTCAGCGTTATCAACTGCAATTTTTTTAAAGATATACATCAAAAAGCATTTCACCCTGCCAGGTGGTCTTGAACCACCAAAATAACTGAAAATTGACTAAAACGGGTTATAATTCCAGTTCTATGTAACTTGGAAGTTCCAAATAATTTCCCTCAGATGCAGAAAAATTCTTTTTTTTTTCCGGTTTCTTCTTCGGTGTGTACTATTTATAAAAGGTTAAGACTTTATAAACTTTTGCGTAAAAAGTTAGAATCCAAGCTAGACTTTCTTGAAATTTTTTTTCTAAATCTTACTGTATAGCAGCACTTACCAGAGCTACTTAGTATCATCTCTTGCCCAATAACAGATAAATAGTGCAAATATTAGGAAAACCACTTATCTCGAATTTTTTAGTTTTGCCACTTACATCGCTTTGCTTCTCGCTGTCTTAATCTTAATTATTAAAATTGGGTTCCCTGCTTAGGTCATGGAGTCTCAATGAGATACACACACACGTCAAAGTTATAGCGAAATTCCTTTTCCGTCTGGGGTTAAAAATAAATTTCACTGACAGTGATAAATATACCGCTATAAAAATGAAAAGAGTTTGAACAAGGTTATAGGCAGCAGAGTAATAGCCAATAAGCCAGGGCAAAGGTCGAACTTGTTTGTTGGTAGTCCTTGGCTTTAATGAGGGAACACCAACCTTCATCTTGGTAACTGACCATTCCAGACTGATGAGTCCATAATAAGGAAGAAACTGCAACCTTTGGCTGTCACAATTAGGCTGTCAGAATTTTTCATGCAAGAGTTTGAATGCGTTAACAATTTAAGAACTACAGTGAAACTTGTTACAAAACTTATAATGATCAAATATCATTTTAAAGCTATAGATCGCTTACTCAAACTGAGTGCATATACCGAATTACTACAATGAGAATAGTTCAGGGGCGGATCCAGACAGAATTCTCGGAGGGGGCCATTTGGAAAAATACGATGCTTTGGAAAATTTTTGAGTTAGAGGGAGGAAAGATTTGAGAGCCCATCTAAGGAAATTTTTCTGATCTGTAATTTAGAAATGTATTTTGACTGTCTTTCGTAATATTAAGGGCTCGGGTGCGAACCCCTCCCCTCCCCCGTCATTTTTCGAAATTGAAACGTTAAAAACGCAAACATTATCTCCAATAATGCTAAGAAAAGGAAGGTTCGGGGTTTCTCCGGCGGATTTTTTTTTTTTTTTTTTTTTTTTTTTTTTTGCCATTGCAGAGCCAAAAACCCAGTTTAATACGATCTTTTCGTGATGATACAAGGAGGAGAAATTCGAGGGCCCCCACCAAGAAATTTTTCTAATTTGCAGTCTTAAATATGCATTCTAATTATCTTTGGCAATGGTAGGGGAGAAAGGTTTGCATCGCTCCCCCAGAAATTGTAGTTCTAAAAAGGCTGTTTTAGGCTATTTTTGGTGATGTTAAGGGAAGAGAGAATAAAATGCCCTTCCCAGAAAAGTTTATTAATTTAAAGACTTAAAAACGCATTCTAGACTATCTTTGGTAAGGTTAGGAGTAGAAGAGATTCTGAGGTCCACTCCCAAAATTTTTTCAAAATTGAACTCTTTAAATTGCAAATGTAGACAATCCATGATTCATGAGTAAATTTTAGAGGACCAGCAATTTTTCGAAATTGAAGCTCCAGAAACGTAATTCTTAAAGACTTTCAATGATGTTAGGTAGGGAGGAGTTCTCCCCCGGAAGCATTTTGAAACTCAAGCGCTGAAAACAAAATTTAGGCCGATCTTGAAAAATGTTGGGGAAAATGAGAGGTGGTTGATCCTCTGAGGGGTTCCATAGCAATAACAACGGTAATATACCTTTAAGTTACATTAAAGATAATGACACTAACAACAACAAAAAAAAAAGGTTCAAAAGTTGGAACGTAATAATGAATGAAAAAATGCAAGAAAAAAACAAATAAACATAATAAATATTACTATTACTAATATGATTTTCAGTTCGAATCACAACGATAATAATAACTACTAAAACTTCTAATTCCAAAAATGGCTACAAAATACTACTACTATTCTTAGTAAAACAAAAATTTAATTTTTTTTTCTTCATAAACATCAACATTTGTAATATTGACTGCAATGATGATGATATTGATGATTACTAAAACTATTAATTTTAAAAATGACTACAAACTACTACTACTATTGGTAGATGAATACGAAAAGTTCTTTAATTAATTTTTTTCGCTAATTTCAATACAACTAATGTACAGCACATTTGCATTATTAACTGCAAAGATGATAATAATTCCTGAGACTATTAACTTCAAAAATGGTTTCAAACTATTTGAACTACACTGTTATAACCAGAGGGAAATTTTGAATGGAAATTTTTACAAGTTATTTTTTAAAACGTGGTTTGTAGACGATATTTGGTAATATTAACAAGAGGAAGAGGAGTGGTTTGGAGGGTCCCATATTAAAAAGGGAATGAAGAATAATTACATAGCTCTGCATAAAGCCAGGTTAAAACTTAAATCTAACTTTAACTTCATGCGCAATCATTAAATGTATAACTTTTTATCGGACACTTGCTAACACATATCCCTTTTCTTTCCCCCATGAAGGAAGTAAATACATCGAACAAGACAAGCCCATTATGCAAATGACCCCAAATATTTGGTATACATTTGACATTTTTGAAATTTTCATGGGGTGGCCGTGCCTTCCCTCTGGCATTGTTTCTATTCTTGTTAGACTTCACATGAATTACAATAAAGTTTTTTTTTTTTTTTTCAATTTAAGCTAGGAAAGAGGGTTTAAAAAACTATACTTGAAACTTCCTCACTGCGGTTTTATGGCTCCCCGGCATTGTTTTTATAGTCTTGTTAGACTTCGAGGAATAATAAAGATTTTTTTTTTTAAATTTAGCTCTAAAAAAGGTTTTAAACTATTTTTGAAACTTTGTCATGGTGGCCATGGCCCGCCCTCTCATTGTTTTCCTTATTGTTAGACTTTGTATGTATTATAAGGGAATTTTTTTGCATTTTTGCTCAAAAAAGGGGATTTTAACTATTCTTGAAATTTTCTCTAAGGGGGCCATGGCCCCCTCCCTGGATCCGCCCATGGAATAGTCAAAACCACAGTAGAGATTAGTGTGGCATTGGAATAGGAATCTAGTTGATAAAAAAGTAGTCTACAAATCTTCTTTCTAAAGCAAGTTGAAATTTGTTAATACATGAATCAAATATTGTTTGCTTAGTATCATAGTAAATTATTATTGACTAAAAATCATTATTTTCCAGCTTAAACGTTAAATTAAAAAAAAAAAAAACTGATTTTTCAGTATCAGTGCAACAGGCAATTTACCAATTTCTAGGTATTAAGTTACTCAATAAAAGTGCGACCAAAATTAAATTTTCTATATTAAGTAGCGCCAATACTGAGTAACTAGATCACTAAATTAAAAGATCCTTGCAACATGCCGCTATTTTTGGACATTCTTGATTGCTTATTGCTTTCACATTACTGTGCTCATGATCCTTGATATCAGATACCACAGGGGCGGATCCAGACAAAATTCTCGGAGGGGGCCATTTGGAAAAATACGATGCTTTGGAAAATTTTTGAATTTTACAAATATTAATATAGCCACCTTTAACTGAGAGTTTTGTAAGGAATTTTTACTAGGCGACGCAAGTTTAACATAAAGGCTGTAACCTTCCCAATAATTTTTCTCTTTTCTCAACAAACGTGTGCATATATCGTTGCCTCAAAGTGGTATTTATGTAAATACTATTTGTTCTGAAGCGACTGTACAGAACTTCTGATTTCAGAGGAAGCCGATATGAACCTACTGTCCAACCACGGATTGCATGGAATTTTAAAACGTCCAGAAAAGACGAATCTATGTGAATAAGGAAGGAAAGTAAAAATTTGATGCGCGTATTTCGCTCATTTGAATGAGACTCTGCTTCTGCAAAAGTTCACATCGGTAAAAAATAATAGATTCGTCCATTTCCGGCTGTAAATGGATGTTTGTCTTTCCATACAATCCGTGGTCAGACAGTAACCGCAAGTATAATATTAACTCCCAAGTAATGGGGATCCAAGGGTTTCTCATCCGGAAAATTTTCGAAATTGTAGTCTTAAAAACGCATTTTAGACGATTTTTGGTAATGATAGGGGAAAAGAGGTTCGGTGGCGCTCCCCTGTCTATTTTTCGAAATAGTAGCTCTAAGAATGCAGTTTTAGACGATCTTTGATGATGCTAGAAGAAGGAGAGATTTGAAGGCCCATCTCCGAAATTTTCTTATTTGTAATCTCTTAGAAATGCATTTAAATTGTCTTTCGTAACATTAAGGGCTCGGGTATGACCCCCCCCCCTGTTCATTTTTCGAAATTGAAACCTAAAAAATGCAAACATTATCTCCAATAATGTTAAGAAGGAGGTTCGGGGTGTCTCCGGCGGATTTTTTTTTTTTTTTTTTTGCCATTGTAGAGCTAAAAACGCAGTTTAATACAATCTTTTCGTAATGATACGTGGAAGAGAAATTCGAGGGCCCACACCAAGAAGTTTTTCTAATTTGCAGTCTTAAAGATGCATTCTAATTATCTTTGATAATTAGAAGAATTAGATCAAATAGATAATTAGATTGGGGAGAAGAGGTTTGGAGCGTTCCGTTCGAAATTGTAGCTTTAAAAAGGCTGTTTTAGACGATTTTTGGTGATGTTAAGGAGAAGAGAGATTAAAAGATCCATCCCAGGAAAATTTTCTAATTTATAGACTTAAAAACGCATTCTAGACTACCTTTGGTATGGTTAAGGGTTGAGGAGATTCTGAGGTTCACTTCCAAAATTGTTCAAAATTGAACACTTTAAATTGCAAATGTAGGCAATCCATGATTCATGAGTAGCTTTTAGAAGACTAGCAATTTTTCGAAATTGAAGTTCCAGAAACGTAATTAATTTTGAAAACTTTCAATGATGTTAGGGAGGGAGGAGTTCTCTCCCGGATACATTTAGAAACTCAAGAGCTTAAAACAAAATTTAGGACAATCTTGAACGATGTTGGAGAAAATGAGAGGTGGGGGATCCTCCCCTGGAAAGTTATTTTTTGACAACATGGTTTTTAGACGATCTTTGGTAATATTAACAAGAGGAAGAGGAGTGGTTTGGAGGTTTTCCCATATTAAAAAGGGAATGAAGAATAATTACATAGCACTGCATAAAGCCAGGTTAAAACTTAAATCTTAATGCGCAATCATTAAATGTATAACCTTTTATCGGACGCTTAATAACACATATCCCTTTTCTTTCCCCCATGGGGGAAGTAAACACATCTAACAAGACGAGCCCGTTATGCTAAACGAATCCAAATATTTAGCATACACTTGATATTTTTTAAATTTTCGTGGGGTGGTCATGCCCTATGAAGTTTTCTTCTCAATTTACGCTAGGAAAGAGGGTTTAAAAAACTATACTTGAAACTTCCTCAGTGTGGTTTTACGGCTTCCCGGCGTTGTTTTTATTCTTGTTAGACTTCGAGGAATAATAAGGATTTTTTTTTATATTTAGCTCTAAAAAAGGTTTTTGACTATTTTTGAAACTTTCTCATGGTGGCCATGCCCCCCCCCCCTCCCTCTCATTGTTTTCCTTATTGTTATGTATTATAAGGGAAATTTTTTGCATTTCTTCTCAAAAAAAAGGGGGATTTTAACTATTCTTGAAATTTTCTCGGAAGGGGCCATGGTCCCCATTGGTCCCTCCCTGGATCCGCCCATGAGACACCATCACGTGAAATCCATGTGTTTACATATTAATCCATGTAACTTGGAGGTGCCCACCTAGGGGGTGTGATTGCGCAGACTATGCCATTGAAATTTTTAGGGGTGTGTTTTAAGGGGTATTTTTCTCACTTTTCAGGGAGCTTTGTTTTTTGGGGAGGAGGGGGGAGGTCCACGATATTGAGAGGGGTGCGCCCTTGCCCTTGGGGGGGGGCACCCCTGTGAAACTTTCATAACAAATAAAATAATCTCGAAATAAAATGCAGAAAAAATAGTTTATTTTCCTCTTTATACATTTTTGTTCTCCCAATTTCATTAACATGAGGAAGTACAAAAAAGAAAAAAATATACATAGTATATACATGAAGCCTTTGATGTGCAACTTTTATCAACTTCATGCAATTGGAACACATCGTGACATTCACAGGAAATGCAATCATTCATTCAAAGCTGAAAGGATATGCAACCACAAATGAAAATCTTATGATTTTTCTTCTTGTTTAGGATAAAAGATTTGATTTGGAACATAAGACAAATGTGTCTCCCATATGGTAAAGCTATATACAATTTTACAGTAACACAATTTAAGACCTTGGTGCAAGAAGGGGCCCTACATTCAAGAAACTTTTAGGAATCACAAAAAAAGTTTCAAAATTCCTTTTTAAAGATTTTGTATTTATGTTATTATCATGTAAGAATTTTCCTATATGAAATCGATTTCAATGAAATATTGATAAAGTATAATGTTAGATATGTGTAACTTATTCTCTTAAAATTGTCGAGTGCTTGTCTAGCTGTGTGTGAGCCTATAACTATATCTCTTCCGGACTGTGAGTCTACCAGGTCAATACTGGCACTCTTGGATATGGGACACCCGAAGGAAGCTTGATAAAAATTGATAAATACCATTGAAATGATACAATTTGAATTGATAAAATTTTGAATTCATAAAAATACCATTGAAATCAATTGAAGCCCATTGCAGGCAATAAATGGGGATTGACGAGCAGGGCACGGACTCCCCTAACTATTTATTAAGTTTTGAAGTTGTCCCGTTCTTGCGTGAAATACACATAATAATTAATAATTCAAAAGAAATTTGCATTTTTATGGTAATTAAAACAATATTTGATTTTAATAAGAAAACAACCCAAGTCTTATAATAAATAAAACTTAAGTTTAGAAATAGTGCAAAAATTTTGGTAATGTTTTTTTCACTTTCAATCGAAATGTAGCCTTGTCCTTGCACAGAGTGAAATACAGTCAAATCTCGATAACTCGAAGCTTATAACTCTAAATTCCTTTATCTTGAAGTTTTCATCGGGTCCCAAACTCTTCAAACTGTTGTGGAAACTTCCCATTACTCGGACTACCAATAATTCAAACAATTTAGCCGGTCCCTTGGGACTTCGAGTTATCGAGAGTTTACTGTATTATAACTTCCTTCATACAAAGTATAACCTTAAGATAAATAAATACCTTTGTGCAGAATAGTAAAGTCAGAACAAACAACGTAAGTAGAAGCACAAATTTGTAAATTACCGCAGACACGTGTTTCGGCGTTACAGGGAACGCCTTTTTCAATGCAAAAATAATGAGCTTATGGATGAAAAGACATCCGACAAAAGCCAAGAGCAGATAAGCATGCAGCTTAAAAGATAAAAACAGCGGATTAGCCAAACACCAATGACAAAGTTATAAACCGATAAGGAACCAATAGGAATGCAAGCAAAGGCCAGAAGCTTTCCCTTAGGTACGAACCCAGAAAGAAAGAATTCAATTGGACAAGGATTAAGCCGAAGCTTAAACAAAAAGAAAAGAAATTGTCAGTAACCGTGAACCGCAAGAAAGGAAAAGCAGAATGGAAAACCATGAAATAAAATAAACAGAAACAAAAAATATTCGAAAAAAAGGAAAAATAAAGATAAATAGAAGAAAATTGGGGGGGGGGGGGTGTCTCAATCAAGACAAAAAGGTAAAAATAAACAAAGGAAGATAGATAAAAATGAGTGGGAAAAAAGGGGGGGGGGGTATTAAAGATATGGGAGCCAAATGTTAGAAAAATATGGAACTGAACTAAGATCGTTAACTAAGTTAGAACTGTTCCTCAAAATATGAAAGGATTCCCAAAAGTCAAGATCTGATGAATTGGGGGGCATTTTTGGATAATCTGATAAGAGTTAAAATCAAAAGAGTGATTCGAATCCCAACAATGTTGAGCAATACTAGACTTGTTTAATTGTTGTTTTTTCACATAATTTTGATGCTCTTTCAAGCGAATTTTTAAAGCACGCCGAGTCTGTCCAATATAATATTGGACAGACTCGGCGTGCTTTAAAAATTCGCTTGAAAGAGCATCAAAATTATGTGAAAAAACAACAATTAAACAAGTCTAGTATTGCTCAACATTGTTGGGATTCGAATCACTCTTTTGATTTTAACTCTTATCAGATTATCCAAAAATGCCCCAATTCATCAGATCTTGACTTTTGGGAATCCTTTCATATTTTGAGGAACAGTTCTAACTTAGTTAACGATCTTAGTTCAGTTCCATATTTTTCTAACATTTGGCTCCCATATCTTTAATACCCCCCCCCCTTTTTCCCACTCATTTTTATCTATCTTCCTTTGTTTATTTTTACCTTTTTGTCTTGATTGACACCCCCCCCCCCCCAATTTTCTTCTATTTATCTTTATTTTTCCTTTTTTCGAATATTTTTTGTTTCTGTTTATTTTATTTCATGGTTTTCCATTCTGCTTTTCCTTTCTTGCGGTTCACGGTTACTGACAATTTCTTTTCTTTTTGTTTAAGCTTCGGCTTAATCCTTGTCCAATTGAATTCTTTCTTTCTGGGTTCGTACCTAAGGGAAAGCTTCTGGCCTTTGCTTGCATTCCTATTGGTTCCTTATCGGTTTATAACTTTGTCATTGGTGTTTGGCTAATCCGCTGTTTTTATCTTTTAAGCTGCATGCTTATCTGCTCTTGGCTTTTGTCGGATGTCTTTTCATCCATAAGCTCATTATTTTTGCATTGAAAAAGGCGTTCCCTGTAACGCCGAAACACGTGTCTGCGGTAATTTACAAATTTGTGCTTCTACTTACGTTGTTTGTTCTGACTTTAAAGTATAACCTTGTTTAGCCGACCCCCATTTATCGGGAACTCTACATGTAGAATTCTACATGCGTATTTTTTTAAAAATTTCATTAACGTTTAAATAACTTAAAATTATAATAGTAAGAACTGGACTGTTAGTATGCCAAACATTTGCTTTTTGTTTTGATTTGATGTGCAACTACCACACAGATTATGCAATTAATTACAATACCTGACAAACAACATTGCATACTTGGAGAGCAGGTCCCACACCCATGCAGCTGAACTATAAATGATAAAGTGTTCGCAAGAAATGATCCAACGCAATTCTATTACAAACCATTGTTTTTGCTGTAATGAAAGATAAGTCTAGCTATTTAAGAATTTGTTTTGCTTATTACGCATATTACCCCGGATTTTCTAGATAAACAAGGTTGTACTGTGGTTCAATGTGGAACACAAAACTAGCAAAAAGTTAAGCTATCCCCTTCCTACACCAAAGTTTTTAATTGAGACAAAAAGTGAAAGCATACATCTTACAAAAATGAAAATTAGGAGATAACTAGTGCAAATGATGACAAAATCTGATTATTTTGCTGAAAACGATATTGCCTGACAGGCACTGATATCCAGCCTGGTTTAGAAAATGTATAAACTCCTTCATAATTTGAATTCTGTACTTGTTTGACGCAAAATCTTTCTTCGGTCACTGAAATCTCTTAGGTTCTTGTTCTGTTAAATGTGTTACTCGTATATTGATATTCGGATAGAACAAGTTAGGATTCAAACTTTTTACTCAGGAATGACCATCATGTCAAATACACCGCCAGCTCAGTCATTTCCAGCCGAGGACTGCAGTTTCGTGCTTATTAGCACTCATCAGCCCGGCATAGGAAAGTGACTGAGCTGGAAATGGAAAACCTCTTAAGGAAGCTAAGAGTGCAAAACAAACTGGTAGCTAATGTGGAATTAGCAGACTAGATCTCTTCAATCTTCGAGTTGAACCGAACCATTGCTTCGGTCACTCGTCTGGTCTGCTAATTCCATATTAGCTCCCAGTTTGTTTGGCACTCTTGGCTTCCTTAAGAGGTTTTCCATCTCCAGCTCAGTCACTTTCCTATGCCGGGCTGATGAGTGCTAATAAGCACGAAACTGCAGTCCTAGGCTGGAAATGACTGAGCTGGCGGTGTATTTCACGTATTTCTGCTTTAGCCCTGGCTAATGGGCGGTAATTTACAGAATACATCATGTCAATTCCATAAATATTTCAATGTAAAAATTTAATATAAATATAGATAATTGAACATAATTTTTAGTAAAATAAAACTACTGTAAGGTTATGATCACGAATGACAGTCAAGCTAATTTCATTAAAGCATTTCAATGTTACTACAAGTACATAAAAATAAATAAGTAAAGGGAGTTGAGTAAAATTTTTAAAGACTATTTTAAAGTCACGCTGAATGTATAAAAAGTTTCAGCATTCCTTCAATCTTTCTTTAACAATTTGTAAGTTAGTAACATTCAGAATATCAAAAAGAAGATAAAGCAGATATGGTATATTGTTTTAAAATAGTCATTAAAAACAGAGAATTAAATGATCACAGTTATTAAAATGAAAAAATAAAAAACCAGTAACTTCAAAAAAAAAAAAATTCTTTGGCTCAACTTTCATTCTTCCAAAACAGTTTAAAATCATTAAACATTTCAAAATTGAGCAACATGAACAAATTCAGATATTTCCTATAATCAAAAAAATACACTTAAACATAATTAATCATCCAAAAGTTACTTAAAAACTATAGCATGATTTTCTTTCAATTGTTCAAATTTTACAAAACTGTAATTTCTACATAAAATATTCAATGATGGGACAAAGATATTCTTCATACAGTAATAGAAACTAAAATGAAAATAAGTTCCTTGTGATAGTTTCAGTACTCCTTGAGGAACAACATAATTACAATCTGAAACTCTTAATTCAGTTAACTCTGAGATAGATTCTATATAATAAGAAAGCGAGTGAATTTATGCATCATTGACATTAAGTTTTGAGAAAATGAAATAGCTCAAAAGCAGGAGTCTCCAAATGTTTTGGCCAGAAGGCCGTTAAGGAAAATTTTTCGAGACTCATAGCCAATTTTCTTAATAGCCTCATTCACAACACACTTTTCGACTCGGTAAATCCCCACTCTGGCTCCGAAAAAAAAAGATTGAAAAATTCCCCGTTTCTATGTAAAAAGAGGTTTCCCATTGTACCATAGAAATTTGTTTTTACAAAGCACCCTTAGCGGCTAGTAGACAAACTTGTTTCGTGTAATGCATTCTGGGTAAAATTCCGCTTTACTCTCAGAAGCAAGCAGGAGAAAAAATCCACATGTACCCCACAAATAACAAATAACCGGAATGCGGTGAAAAGCAGGTTTTCTCCGGTGTCGAAAGTGTCCATGGAAACGGCCCTAATATGTGCAAGACTTTATAAACATTGTCTAAACTGGTTTTACACAAAGAAAGTTAAGCTATTTTCTATAAGGAAGAACTGACATAGATTTTTAGAAATTCTTTCTTTTCTTTAATCACTACAATATGGAACGCCCCTCCCCCCCCCCCTTTGCCTTCCCTCCCTATGAAATGACAGGGTTTATAACTCAATTTTATGATGGAGTTTTGAAGGAGTAAAATAAGATTTTGAAGGAGTACTTTTGGGCCATCCTTAAATACAACAGCCCAATGGAATAACACTTTTTTTATACACATTCGACCCCCTTCCCCCTTCATCACACTTTACCTTTCTATTCCTCTTGTCATTGTATTTTTCCTGAACGTATTGTTATAACTGTCATGTCACTTTTTGTCACCTTCTCTCTTCCCCTTGTTATAATTTCATGAGTCCTTCTCCCACTTAAGACATGACATCACATGTGGGTGACCCTTTTTACTACATCATAACTGCGATTTACTAAACTAAACAATTTTTTTTTTTACACACTCACTTAATATAGTACATCTGCTTATGTATTTTTAACTATTTAAGTAATAATTAGACAACCTGATGCTTGCTGCTTTGGTGGAGGGAAAAACAATCATCATATAAAACTTTAAAAAAGAGCCAAGCATCATTTAAGCATGTTTAACTTCACTTATGAAATGTTTTAATCATCTAATAATATTTTCACCTTCAACTTTTATGACTCAAATATAATCAATTTGTTAATCACATCTTTATGAAAAAAATAAATACTACATTAAAATCGCCCTTGTGATGAAGTTAGTTGTTGATCGAAGTATTCAAGTTACTCTGATAGAGGAAGATGATGCAGTCTTGAGCTAAAAGAGAAGGAGTTAAAACCAATATAAAGGAGTTTGAAGCGTCCTTCAAAAAAAATTCCTAAATGAAGGAATATGGAGGAGTTTTGAAGGAGCGTACAAACCCTGAATGAGGCAAAAGGGGGGGGGGAGTGTTACCCATTTTTATTACGATAAACTTTGATTTTTTCATTGATTTGTTTATTGCTACCAATATTCTAAAATTCCAATGTGATTACAGTAAGTGAAGGTTACAGTGGTCAGCATTTATAGGATTACTAAAACCATTTAACCCATTTTGGCACTTTGAATATAACACAAAAATAAAATTTCAGCACATATTTATCAAACACTTTTACCAAGTAAAGAAAATATATATTGAACAAGGTAAAAGTTGTTATTTTTAATTTAATAAATAATAGTTTCTGCGACAAATGCAGTGCTCTCAACAGGTCTCTCAGGTTGTAGCTAGCCAGAAAAAAGGCTTAAATTCCAAAGAGAAAAAGGAAGACCATCAAAAGAACTTTATCTCAACTTTTGAAGGTTAGAATATTCACAGCTTGGTTATAACCATTAATAATTCGCACACCTAGTACAACAGTGCCCCATCTGCAAAAACTACTTTTCGAAAAAAATCATTTTAAATGTAATGTGCCTTAGCTTAAATTCTTATAGTAACACACTGACACATCTCAAAAATAAGGTTAAAAAAATTTCTTTTCATTTGTGGCTGTCTTGTATTTTAATAGAACTAATTAAAATGCACCAGGACATTAGCCCAAAAAAAGAGACACCCCCTATATTTTTAAAACTTACTAATAGTATTATGCTGTAAAAGTTTAAGCTTCTTACTCAAATTTTAAGAGGGTGCTCAATAACCCCTTAATTTAACATTAGCCGTAGCATAGAAAATACCACAAATTTAGAAACATTTAATTTTCAAAGTTGTTTTTTTGAAAACAATTATTTTATTGGAATGTATATGCATATTACTAGTGTAACAATATGCAGCATTGTTTTTTTCATTTCAATGTATTTTTTAACCCCCTTCCCATACTTATGAAGTTTGGGGGAGGGGGTTGAGCACCCTCTTTCAGTTAAAATAGGAAGCTAAAATTCTTCCAGCATATTACTATCCACAAGTCTGAAAATATTGAGGGGTGCCTCGAGAAACTTTTTTTTACATGTATTTTGAACCACCCTACAGGACATGCATATTACTCAAAATTGACAATTTTTGACTTGTGGCGGTGTTGTATTAGGTGTGCAAATTGTAGAGGAAAAGTCTCTCCCAAGAGCACCTTTTTTTTTTCAACGTAGTAAAAAATTGTCAAGATGAAGAAAGATTTGTGAAACATTCAAAGCGTATAACATCAAAATCAATAACTGAATAATTATGCTAGCAAAATTTCATTAATGAATTTAAAAAATTCTTTGCAAATTCATTATAGTTCATATGTAAATAGGAAATATAATGAATTTCATATGGGTAGGATACAGAAATATTAGCAATGAAACTATTTCAATTGCAAATTTTTAGGAAGGATTTTGATAAAACTAAATAACTACTAAGGGTTAAAAAAAATCATGATTTTTTTTATTCAAGTCAGTTTAAAATATCTCAAACTGAATTTTAAAAACAGCTTTTCATTGAAATTGAATCTTTCAGATCTGATCTAATCAGATAAGCAATTTAACTCATCACTATTTAAACAATCAATAACAATATTAAACAATAATAGTAGTTGTGCAGTTCGAAGACTGCAAACAAACATATCCCCTTGTTTTCAAACTTTGATGAGAAAAGGGGGTTATAAACATGTATAATTCATTATATATACAACCTTTATGTGTATAAACTGAATTTACAGCTCAAAAAGAAAAATTTTGATTTTATTTGGCATTCTATGTACTATAACTAAGAAGCCTTGAATACCAGAAAAAAAAAAAAAAAATTTAAATTTTTTGAATCAGTTTTGGCTTTTTGAAAAAAAGAAAAGCAAATGTTATGAGTTCAAAAATAAAAATGAATTTGTGCAAGCACACTGTAACATGGTTAAAACTAGTCAATGAAAACATTTATTTTTCTCAATTGAAATCAATATATTTTTTGAGAAATGTCCTTTTTATATCACAGACTTTTGAATTTATGCACAAAAATTAAGGGTTAAAAAGCATACTAATTTTGCAAAACATTGATAAAAACAAAAACATGGAATATTCTTACGGAATCAATACATTAACATTACCTTAAAATAATCCTAACTACCTAAAATAGTAAATACAATTACAATGATAAAAAAGCAATATCTTACAATAAATGAATATTTTACACATAATGTACAAAAAAAACACGATAACTACACAAAATACCCATTTTTTTAAATGCAAAAATAGAATTTACACAAAGAGAAAAAAAAACATTTTACACAGGAAAAATTTATAAAAATAAGAAAAATCTCTTACGCTAAAAATACAATTTTTTTACTGCATAGTTATTTGTTGATTTTTTGTTAGAATAGTAAGAACTACTGTTTATGGTTGACTAAAATTTCTTAAACATTATTCAAAAGTTAATCAAAAAGACTCGACATTTTCGTGAACAAAAGCCAGATTTTCATGAAATAAAATAAGATGCACAAACATTTTTATTCTCAGAAGTAATTTGGAGCAGTGCAATCTTAAAACAAATTTTGATGTAATCATAATAATAACCAAATACAACTTTGATAATTTAAAAAAAAAAAAGTACAAAACTTACATATTAGCTTAATTTTGATCAAAAACAAAATTTTGCTGTATAATTTGAGCACTAGTCTGGCACATATGAGGCAGTGAGAAGCAAAGGAATGCAAGTGGCAAAATTAAAAATTTGGAGATAACCAGTACATATGGTAGGTAAACCTCTCCTCTGTCTTGGAGCAAGAGATGGTACTAGTAACCCTGGTAGTTGCTGCTATGTGACATGATTTAGAAAAAATTTTCAATGAAAGCATACCCAGGACCTCATTTTTAAATGCGTTTTACTCGAAACTTTAAAAACCTACTTATATCCCTTTGCTTCTCACTGCCTCATATTTCTCTCCCTAGAATTTTTAATTTTTAAAGGCAGACAGGACATATCACTATCAACAATTTCCTACAAACAATTCCTAATGAGACAAACACTATGAATCCACTCAAGTCTGCATTCAGATTACATCTCACTCTCACATTTTCATGGTCTTTTACCTCAGGAAATCAGCAGTTTCTTCAACAAAAGATACTATAGTATGTGTGGCACTTCGTATTTTTATATACTGAAGGGCGTTAAATTCAGTTCTCTACGAATGTAAAATAATATGTAAGCTTTACAGCTGGCAACAGTCCTTTCATCCGTCACAGTAACTGAACTATCATTGAAATGATGCCAACATCCTGAAAATAGTAATAGGAACAGTGAAAGGAATGTTTAAGATGTTGTGAAAAATTAAAATTACAGTAAATAAATGTATAGTAAATGAAATCTATGACATATTGGGATGTGAATAAATTCTAACTGCTTTTATTTGTGAAAATTAATGCTTCATTTTTAAAAAACAATTGAAAAAAAGTAACTAAAAGTATTGTCCATCACAAGCCACTACTTTTCCCCATCTTTCTGACAAAATTTGAATCCCATGTAGGTAAAACGACATGTCTTTTGAGGTTATCCAAAAGTCGACCTAAGCTTTGCCATCTTCATAAGAATGGAAGTGCTACTCAGTAAGCATTAAAATACTCTTTTAAACTTCTTTTTTTTTTTGACCTGCAATTGTGACAAAATAAGTGAGGTATAGCAGAAACATTCTTTAAGTTTTGTGCTCTAATGCTGTACACTTACTGAATCTTTCATTAAAAAAATAGTTATTTTGATAGTCTTAATACAGTTTGATCTCGAAAATCCGAGTCTCGAAAGTTCGAGGTTCCGCTTAATTTGAGGGGCTTTATTTATATTTGAAGTTCCATGTTTTTAGTAGTTAAAAAAAATGATTTTTATTAAAATATGAAATTAGAAATCTTTTTCTACTGTAAAACTTATTAACTACCTGCAGTAAATAATAAAACAACACTGAGAGGTTGATTTCAACAACACTCCTATTTGGCCTGAAAAATGCATTGACCATAAGATATAAATTAAGGCTCTGGAGAGTAACTTGATACATAAAACTGACATTGATATTACACAAAGAACGTGTTAACATCCCTTGTGGAATATCCAATTTTGATTTTATAAAAAAAAGGTACATATGAGTCATTCTTCAAAAAGTAACTTTTCTGTCACTCGTCTTTTACTGTAAAAACGTTAAGGAGCAATTAATTTAACAATGTTTTTTAATTTCATCAAAAATATATCTATTTAAACCTGCCAACAATTTTTCAATAATAATTTTTATGTTAGTATATTTTTGGTTCACAACATGTAAATTCTCACCTCCGTGGCATGTCACACACCTTGTGTGACTGTTTATGTTGTTTAATAACTTGTTTAATCAAAAGTATATACTTATTTATTTATTATTCCCTTCACAAGTGTCTCAAATACTAATTGTTTAAGTATATTTAATTTTTTAACATTATGTTTTAGTTTTAGGAGGGCAAGCAGTCATGTCACACAATAAATTCTCACCACCGTAACCTAAACACAAAATGCCATTCCTCATTAACACGTGGCAGTAATGACATCAAATTTTATTTTCAATGATACAAGGGAGCCCCCTTGTTTATTTCAGCCATAGTTGAAGTTGTGAAATTTTTGTCAAAGAACAAGAAGATAGATTTTGCTTTAAAAACTTAGTGTGGTTATTCTGACTTCTCACCTCCGTAAACTTTAATTTCAAGGGATGTAAATTAATGTAAAAAAAGAAGTGAACATGTTCTTATTTGCTTAACATGTGCAGATTGTAGCAACGAAGAAGAAAAAAATTTCCTGGAAAAATGTATCTATTAGGCCTATATTAATGGAAAATTCCTCACCTTTGTGAATCTCACCTCAGTGACAGACCTTATCAATGTCATTATTTCTCAGGTGAAAATAAATTATTGAGGGGAAATATGTCAATAATAGGCATTATACCAAAATTGTAAATTGCCAGTATATCCTCAAATTTACTAAATACTATTTTTTAACATACATTTGAAACTACTAATTAAGTCGTACTTTAAGAGAGCTTAATACTAGATTTCCACTAATCATTGAAATAGCTGATTTTTTGCACAATTAACAAAATTTCCGTATTTTCGGGAATAAGCGCCGCGACGCATACAACAAAAAAAAGTGAAAAAATTGCCGGTGCGGCGCATATAACGGGTGCGGCGGGTAGTGTTTTTCTTTTTTTTTTTTCAAGTTTAAGAAAAAAGTTGAAAATGTTGCTAACAGATGGCACCACATCGTTTGCTTTCATTTTGCGAAATCCTTCACTCTTGGGCGACAAGTAAAACAAAGAGGGGAGAGGGAAGGTGAGTCAGCGATTGCACGTGTTTCACTGAGGAGAGAAATGCTGGTGCGAGAGCAAGGCTTATCGTGTCGGAGCGAAGGGGTCAGGAAATCCTTCGACCTTGGGTGACAAGTAAAGCAAAGAGGGGGAAGGGAAGGTGAGTCAGCGATTGCACATTAGGGTATGTCATGCGTCAGCGAAAAATTTTTTTTTTTTTTGAATTTTGACTTGCACATCTAGGATCTAATGTATTTGCACATGAGAAATTCATTTCTGGTGTTATTTTTGAAAAATATTAAAGTTTAGCTACCGGGAAATGGCAACGAAAAACGCCCGAAAATGCTCATTTTTACTATTTTGCTTCCGGCGTTTTAGTTAATGGATACAAACATTTATTACCATTTAAATCATTTATTTAATAAGTAAAAGGCATGATAAATGTAAAACAAAACAAATTTTAGATACTTCTAGTAGTAAAATACCAATAATTTACAATAATATGCGTATGTGGACAAGTTTACGAACAACATACTTACATTTATATAGAACCTGAACACAATACTGCACATAACTGTTGACATAGTTTTTTTTTCATTAAGTTTGGAACACTTTTAGGAAGTCTTTCTTTGTTCAGGGGTGATTGTGTTCCTGTATTTTACCAAATTTCCGGTATTTTCGGATGAATTTCCGATATTTTTATGTCCGAAAATACCGGAATTATGTTTTTTTTTGTTGCTTTTATCTCCCTACTTCCGCAATTTTTTTAAATTATATAATACTCATCAAATATACCTGCAAGAGCCTTAGGATGGACACCTATCTCTTAAGATGGACAAAGAAATGTCAAGATAATGTGTATAACACCAGCTCAAAAGTAACTTTGTAACCCATTAAAAATTTAATCATATGTACACACAATATTTTGACTCAGAGCTATTTAACACTATGGCAAAGGTGCACTTAAGTAATAAGGGTCAAAGCCCCCCCCCCCCCCCCCCCGTCTCGCTTTGAAACTTTCAGGTATTTTTTGATGAACTCACAATCACCCCTGTTTGTTTTTAAAGATGGCATTAGTTCTCTGTTACGCAACTGTGCTCGTATAAAACCATCCCTCTTAGCCCAACCACACACTGATTTAGCAGCTTCGGTCACTAATTTCACCGCTCTCTCACAACTTTGGGTATGTAATAGATATGGAGGTAGTTCCAGTGGGGTAACATTCAATGCTGCAAGCTGTGCCAAAGACAAATTTGTTGTAAATATTGGTTCCGTGAGGGTTTCTGTGTCCCAGTCAATTAGTTCCGTAAGGTCGCAAGCATTACTGTTAGTGGAACTTTGAAAGACCGTACTGAAGTGCATCCTAAGTCCTTTCCAGCCCTAATTGACATTATTTTGTCAATAGCAAAGGCCCTTTTACTTGTGTCCTCAGAGCAGAGAAGAGCAATCAGTAAATTCTCAGGATGAGCCCACCAGGCCCCGTTTTTTATGCAGGATTCAGAAGCTTCTTTAACCCTTACATCTTGCTTCTGTCAAAGTCTAAACAATTTAATTAGATGTGACGGTCCATACTTTATATCACGTTTGACCTTAATTTCGAAAAACATTGGGAGGTAAACTTGTGCTACCCATGTTGCAAGAAGCTTCAAGATCTCCGTATGTTGAGGTCCAAGATTATGCTTACTCATATAGAGCAGCAAACACCTCATGCCACACGTAAGCCACCTACTGTGGGAGAGCTGGCCACATTTCAGAGCTGCGACTTCTGGTACCAGCTCCCCTTTCTCAATTGCGTGGAGATACTTATATGCTACTTGGCTGTCAGTGCTCATTTGGCTTGCAGCAATTTCATCAATATTAACAAGGAGCTCCAAAAACGGAATAGGCTCAAAGTCTGTTTTTTTCTCAAGAAACTCAACTTGGGAAAAGAGTTTGCCTATAGTACCTATCCAGCCCTTTTCTGAGGAAGTTGGTCCATCAAGTTTTGCGACTATATGACGCAATGGCAGCTCATTGATGTGAAGCCAGCAGAAAGATCTGAAAAGTCTGCGATCAGGGAATTTTTCAACATAATGTAGCATGCCACCTTTTCAGCCAGACATATCATTAGTGGTATCACTCCCAATCAATTGGAGGCTAATGTCTATACCTCTGTCCTTCAACCAGTCATACAATCCTATTGCATTTTGCTCAGCCGGTTTTGCCGTTGTTGTTTTTTCTTCTGGTGTATAATGAGTGAGATAGCGACCTCGGGGCTCTTCTGTCACTGTCATGTGATTTTCTTTAATGACGCGCTTTCGAAAGCTACCAGTGTTCTCATCGTGAATAATAATTAGAGTGTTGTCCCTCCTGCTATCAACAAAAATGCCAGTAATGTTACTTTTTGCGACATTGAAACTCTCCTCTGTTCTTGAGTGCTTCATAACACGCTCTTTGGCACGAAACACTTTTTTACTATCACATATGAGATAGTTTTTCATCTTCACCGAGATGGCCTGCCTTCACAAGATCACTCAAAAGACCATTGATGATAGCAGCTGTAGCGGTTGAAGAAACACCGAACCTGACCGAAGCAGCGGCCGCATTACTAATATCAAGATAGTTTCGTTTAAGGTAAGTTCCTGATTTTTCTCACACTGAGTTATTTTCACTACTGCTGATTATTTCTTCATTCGAACAATCAACTTCCATGTCATCTTTCGGATCATCAGCCTCAAACGCAAGAGTTGTAGGGTCAATGATAGTAGCCGCCTCTTGCTTTGATTTTGAAGTTGCTTCTTGTTGTCGCTCTAGACGTGATTCGTCGATTGACTTACGTAGACTCTTTTTTCTAAGCTGAGCCGTCTCTTGTGAATCCCCTGAACGACTGGCTGCGCAAGGAAGTCAGCAGTGTCAGTTGACCGGAAGCATAATCCGTTTCAGCCGGAATGATCATCGATACTCGCAGCTCTTTTTACAAAGCATTAAGAAACGAAAACATATTTTTTTGTATTTTGTCAAACAAAAGTACGTTCATTAGAGCTGAAAACATGTATTTTAGGTAGCCGAAGCATCTTTTAAATTTTACCAGCAGCTATATTGTGTATTGAGGATGAAAAATGGGATTTTTCGAAAAAAAAACTGGAATTTTATGTAAATTGCGATTTCCCGGTAGCTAAAATTGCTTTAAAAAAACTTTTTTTTGTACCAAACATCTTGAATCAGTGAATCCATAGGAAAGTGCGCGTTCCAAGTCGAAAATAAAACTTTTATTTTCATGACATACCCTATTGCACATGTTTCACTGAGGAGAGAAACGCTGATACACATGGACAGGCAAGCCTTATCGCGTCAGAGCGAAGGGGGGCAGCAAAAGTACTAGTAAGAGAGAGGGATGGATGTCCAGTTTGTAAAAAGAATTTACAACCTCCCTCATATAAATGGATTGCTTGGTCAAGCAACCTAATGGGAAACCTGTCTCCTAGCTCTAATCTTATTATTCACTCACATCGTCGTGTTGCATCTTTTGCTGTCGTTCGTGCGTTCTTGGCTTATCTTTTTTTCCGGAATTTGTTCAGAGTTGCTTTTGAAATGGCTCCTAAGCAATTGAAAAGTTATACTGCAGCCCTTGATAAAGGCAGAAGCAATTGGAAACCGCTTTGCAGCCAGAGTTTGGCATTGACGAGAGATGCGTTTGCCGTTGGAAATCGAATAAATTAACCATCGAAAGTGATGGCCAATCGAGGGATGCCGAAGGCAAAAAGTGTAAAATGGGGATTTTTGAAAATATTTTATAGTTGTTAATTAAAAATACTAACGAGAAATGAAAAAATACTTTTTATTTACATTTATTACAGCTTTCTTTACTACTAATTGTGCTTTTAAGTTGTTTAATGCTGGGTGCGCACTTATGGAAGGTGCGGCGCTTACACCGGGTGCGGCGCATACATTAAAAAACTTTTTTCTTGGAGAATATATTTCGATGTGGCGCTTACACCAGGTGCGGCGCTTATTCCCGAAAATACGGTACTACTTTCATATTGAATTGGCCTCAATTTTTAATTATTAAAAGTTTTTTTCTTTTATTTCCATAAACAAGGCATTTTTTATTTATTTTTTTTATTTATGAGCAAAATAATTGGAACTTAGCTGGGTCATTGTTTATGGTAACTTCTCGTAGGTAACACTTTCACGTAAAAATTTTAAAAAAAGATAACAAAGGGTTTCGAAATTGAAAAATATTTGCGTTCAAAAGTTACGTTTTCTGGCGAATTACCCATATGTGATATCTGGAACAATTTTCCGGATAATCTGAGTTTTCAGTAATCCGAGGTAACATGAGCCCCAATTACCTTGAATATTTGAGACTTTACTGTACTATTCTTTTTAATTCAAGATACTCACAGGGAATAACAAAAAAATTTATAAATCACTTATTGTTAAACTTAAATTATGTTCAAAAAAAAAGCAGCTCAAATATAATTAATGTCTCTTGTTTTAAACAGATATTTCTCAACTTCTCAATGGATTCACTATAGTATACCATTTTAATGAAATGGAATGAACCAGAGAAACCATTCCATTGTAGAGAAATTTTGTTATACCAAAATTACTTTGACACAAAGTTTTAGGCAGTAGGAGATCTTATTACAAAATTTTTGTTTTTAAAGTTTTTGCTAAAACAGGATTCAACTAATAAATGTGCAACAGAAATAAGTCCATTTATGGTATAGTAATATGATATTCTACCATAACAGCAGCTTGTTTTGACAAAGCAATTTTTTACCGACTTCTGAATAACATGAAGTATGTGGGTAAGAATATTCGACTTTTAATCCATTTATTTTTAGTTTCATTAAAATAACAAGATAGATATAAAAAAAATCAATACAAATCTGTAAGTTATTCATAACTTTGCACAAGTTTCAGCATGATGCAACTAGAACCAATTGATTTTTTCCTTTTTTACTTTAAAAGTAAATTTAAAGCTTTACAAACTAAAAATATTAAAAATAAATAATATCAAGGCTGTGAAATTACCATCATGCGTTGCATAGGCTGTATAATGGCCTGAACCAGCACTGAAAAAAAGAAAAGATATCATATATATACATGTGACACACATAATATATATATATATATATATATATATATATATATATATATATATATATATATATATATATATATATATATATATATATATACAGTAAAACCTCTCTTAACGGACACCCCTCTTATACGGACATTTTTTAATTCCCCGATTCCAATGCAAATAACTTTATTAAATCCCTGTCCTGCGGACACCCCTCTATTGTGGACAAAAAAATGTGTCCCGTTAGTGTCCGCATTAGAGGGGTTTTACTGTATATATATATATAGGGGAGAATGTTGTACTTTGGGAAGTTAGTACCTAGGGACACTGCTAATTTCTAAGAATCTATTTTTAGCAGCCATGTTTTTTGTAATCTCTAATAGTAACCTTCATGACTAAATGGTGCCATAGTAACAATTAGCATCGAAAGAGTTAAATTGATGATTTTGTGAGAGAAAGATAATTTCAGGACTCATGTAAATGTTTTCTTCATTTTTATTTCATTTTCTGTCTTTGTAATTGTAAAATTAATCAACTGAATTTTATTTTTACAAAAGAGAAGTATTTTAAATGTTTTGGTTATGAGAAAATAATGATAGTAGTGCATTTAGATTGCCAACAATTTGGTTTTTCTTAAACCACATGATGATTGTACCTCGGGACAGCCAAACATATTGTACCTTAGGACAAGCCTCAAGGAACAACATATGCATGGTTCTTAATAATTAAAATATGTTTAGGAACATGGAACAATGATCTAATCTGATGTAGTCTTTTAAACACATTTAATGTTAGATAATAATTCACTATTCATAATTCATAATTTAATTTATCACCATGAAAAAAAAATGATATATATATATATATATATATATATATATATATTGGTGCAAAATTGGTTCAAGTATATGCTTGTTTCCTGAATAATGAAGATTGTCCCATGGTACAACAGGATGTGTTCAAGGTACAATAGGATGTTGTACCTTGGGACAGTTTGGAACTCTTGGGCAGAACTGCTGGCAATATTTTATTTTCATGTTGTCTGAATTTAAAAAAATATATTACAGAGAAATATGTTGAGGTATTTTAATGTGACTTTCAGATTTTAAATTTGATTGAAATAATTGACCTAAAAAATTAAGGTATGAAAAGTGTCCCAAGGTACAACACTCTCCCCTATACGACATTTCATTTAAATATCTGAATGACATTCAGGTATAACTCACTGAGACTACATAGGAAATTTGACACTCTATTGTGGTTGATTCAAATTTCCAATTGCAAAAAAAAAAAAACTTTGAGGGGGGGGGGATTGAATATGCACATCACATGCAACAAAGTAAGTTGCCACCCCAAGCCAGGGCTAAGGCAGAGAACTAAATGCATAGACAGCCTGGTTATCCCATCCAGAGACTGCAGTTTTGTCCTTATTATGGACTCCTCAGTCTGAAACAGACAATAACCAAGTTGGAGGTAGATGTCATCTCATTAAAGCTGCGACTGCCAACCAACAAACTCTTAGCTAAAGTAATTAGCACATCAACAAGAGTTTGCATTTCAAAAGTGCGGTTCAACTCACCAATTGAAGGCAAAGCCTGGGTATAAACAGTTGCATGTAACCTTAGCTTAAGGACGGTAACTTACTGCTTTAAAACCCCAAGCTTTGCCTTCAATTGACGAGTTGAACCACACCATGACTGCGGACGCTCACAATTTACCTAAGCTACCAGTTTCTTGGCAGTCTCAGCTTCAATGAGATGACACCTGCCTCCTGCATGGTTAATGCCTATTCCAGACTGATGAGTCTGTAACAAGGACGAAAATGCAGTCTGGATAGCATAACCAGGTTTTTGGTATATTACATATATGAAATTAATAATGTTATTAATGAGTAAATTTTAAATAGAAAATTCTTATAAGATATCTACACTTTATACAAAAAACAAAATGAACTGACACTTACCCTGAGCCATGGTGGACTATCACAGCAGCTAAGTCATACAAGGTACTTCCACTAGAGGTACCTCTAGTTTCGTGCTGAAAATATGAGTAAATCATAATTTTGTTTTTCTTCACAGCAAACAATCATACAAAGTTCACTTTTAATTGAATCTATTGGTCTATGCAAAAAAATATTTGAACAAACTCAAGCATTGACAGAAAATTAAGAAAATATATTTGGCTAAATTACTAAAAGCTTCATTTTAAGAATTGAACTGACATCAAGTTGCCAAAAAATTAAATGTTATTTATTTAGGGATGCCTTCCCCCCCCCTCCCCCCCCCTCCCAGGGGCTAGTGGCGTGGAATGCGTCATTGAAGTTTTTAGAGGGGGCGGCTGTTCCACAGGGTATTTTTCTCAGAGGGGGCTCCCGATTTGGGGGAGGTTTTCTTGGTGTTTAGGGGGATGGGCACCCCTGACTAATTTGAAAGTAAACTACATTGGTAGTACCATACAGTGACATAACAATGCAGAGCAGTTTATATAGAGATATTTATCTTACCCTGTTTACAAGAATGAATTTATTCATATCAAGGCCTTGGATAGGAAAGTTAATATAATTGTCTAATTTCGTCCTAAAACAATTGTTCCACCTAAATCGTTTCAAGTGTAGACATAAAACCTAAAAACATAGAACATTTAATATTAGTTTTTAAATGACAACAGTTTAAATTATAATAATGTTCTTGTTGTTACACAACACATTTTGCAGGCTTAAATAAATTTCATTTTCTAGTGACAGATTGAAAACCTACTTTGTCTTGAAGTAAATTACCATAATAAAAAAAATTGGGAACTACGACTGAAGAATTAAACACACGCCTGGTGATGCATGGTGACACTGCCGTGTTAAGCACAAAAGTCATATCTGCACTTTTTATCAACACTTAGTTACAGTCACCAGGCGATATTTTGCCACATATTTTTCCTAAATACAATGTTTTATAGTCATTTGTGAGTGGGAAATTTTTTTAAAAAACGTCGGTAAATGAGTTGCATCAGAATAAAATACATAATGGAGCAAAACTTTAAACAGCAATTTCTCATTTTGAACTCTCAGATGTAGATACGGCTTTTGTGCTTAGCACGGCAGTACAGTGCTTCATAGTTTCATCACATTGTTAAAATCAGTAGCATAAAATTATATTTTGATTTTTTTTTTTTTTTTTGGTAATTAATTATTTAAGCTAAATTTCAAATAAATGGCCAAAAAAGGACGCAGAAACATTATCCCACTTGTAACATCATGTAAAACATTTTTTTTATTTGCACAAAATGAAGTTATTTCAATTTATAAGTAAATTCCAACAGAAGTTATAAACATTTTTAATTTAGACTAAACTCAGTTCAAAAACTGAGTTATTGAATGTAATGTTACTTGAGACCATGAATTTGAACATGACTTCTTCAAGCATCTTTTATGGTGGTTTTGCTGCTTTATCTTTACAACTACAGTATAAAAATCTAATGTTGGCGTCACAATAGGATAAGAAATTTTTGAAACGTTATAAAGTCAAAAAACACATGCATGCTCACACATACGCACACACACACACATTATATGTTATTTGTTGATCAAATTGATATCATGTATTACATTTGATTAAAATGCAAAAAAATAAATAAGGAGGAAATCTCATTTAATTTACTAATAACAATTTTAACCAAAGAATACACGCGCACTAATACAAACAGAAATATAATGTACTAGCAGTACCCGCACAGTGATGATAGTGCTAAATATTTAAAGAAAATCGGTTGAATTAAAAAAAAATTACATCAAAATTACATTTGCAGTAGCTTTCAAACGTAAAAAACTCTATAATTCATCGCCAAATTCGCCAAGCAACTTTCTAATTAAAAAGAAAATCAATTAACATATGCACAATGAATTTAAAATAAAATAACTAAAATATTCATAAGCAACAAAGGCAACTTCCTCCAAAATGTTTAAAAAGAAAGTAGTTGAAAAATTGACGGGGAAAATGGACCAAGTGTTACAGTTGAAAATTGTCTGGAAAGTGGACCTAGTGTTATAGCAATTTCTCAAAAGAGAAGTCTTGAAAATTGGCTCAATTAGAATCGCTTATATGTCCTGTTCTAATTAATTTAGAGAAATGGAACAAACATCATCTTGTTTGGGAAGGAAAACCCTTTCCAACAATATATAATGTTTGGGAGTGGGGAGATTTTTTACTCCGTAATTAGCCGAAATTTAGCTTAATTAGAAAAAACTAGTTCAAAATTTAGAATTCGGGTTTTGAGGTGCAGACTCCCAGGGTACGTTCAAATTTTGTGCCAAGTTTCAGGGCTGTAGGTGCTATGGGGTCTTCTAGCCATCGGTACAAACAGAGAAAGAAACAAAGAAACACCATCACTTTTGTATATATAGATACACAAATTTCATAACAGTAAGTAAAAAATGTGTTTACTAACATTAGGCAAGCGTCTGATCCAGAACCTTTTTGTTGATTTTTGTTTACATTTACAGCTATTACACAGGAAAAATTCACTTTCTGCTAGTTCTTCTAACTCAGTAAAACTAGTTAAGCAATCTAAAAGGAAATAAATAACTAAAATGAAACTATTCAACACAGGAAATACTGAAATTCAAGTCACGAAATGTAAACATTTAAATAGTTATTTGTTTTAATATATGTTACATATGTACCTTTTAACTGTATACTGGGCATTTCTTCTTCTTTAGATTTATTGGACATGGGTTTCACAATTGCATGATAAGGGATGTCTAGTGAGAGATCTTAAGAGAAGAAAAACAATAAGAATTTAGAAAAACTTAATGCACTGATCTCAACTAAATAATAAATATTTAACAAAAATATTAATCAATAAAATGATATTGGAAATTTAAAAAATCTGAAATTTTTTGTAAAAAAAACTTGAAATTTTAGAGCTTTGCTTAATATCAATCACTTAAGGAATGAAAGGCAAGTTCAATTTGTATGGATTTATATTCTGCATTTACTAGAATAAAATCCTCATTGGTTGCCACCATATCAGAGTATATTTAGCTTAAATAAATTGTAACATGCCTTTGTAAGTTTAGTTATTTATTTTATTAGTTGAATTTTTCCACAGGGGAATGAGAAAGTTTCCACTGGAACTTTTAACAGAGAGATTTAACAGTATTTGGAATAAAAACATGAACATAAAAAGAAAAAAAAAAATCTCTGATAAAAGGGATGGTTTAGCTGGGTAAGTTAAACAAGGGTTGCAACATTTGAAAAAATCCTCACAAAACTAACGACATTTTAATGCTAACCCCTTTCAAATGGTTTTTAACAAAATGGCTAAGAGATTGAGAAGCAATTACTAATCGCTTTCCCTTTCTTAGCACATGACCAACGTTTAAAAGTACTACTGGAGAATCCTACTGATCTGAGGACTTGTGCTAATTCACAGGAGAATGACAAGACACTTTTTTGTCACAAAACCTCCCAAGAGAAATCAAATATTCAAAATGGGAAACATCATATTTAAATTTCTAGTTTTTTCCATAAAAATATTTTAATATCTTACTAGTATTACTTTATGCCATAACAGTAACTTAAATATTAATCATTATAAAGCGACTACATACCTAAAAAAGGGTCATGCTTCTTCGATTCTGTACCACAAACAAGACAAGTAACTTCATTTTGCAAAATACCCCCAAATATTGTAGTAACAATTGTAGCTTTTCCCTTAGCTCCAATGAAATTATTGTCTTTTGGATATGGTAGTATTTTAAGTAATTCCATATGAAGTCTGTCTAACATGTATCTCAAAAATTCATGGGCATCTTGCTGCTGATAACCTCTAAAGAGAAAAGGAAAAAGTCTTAAAACATGGCATTTAAAGAACTAAAACAAATCTTTCCAAATTTATGAAATTTTCTTGATAACGAAACATTTTCGTTTTAGTAGTCAGAAAAAATTTTTCTTTTTTCTTTTAATTATTTATAAGACAGTTTGGTTTTCACAAGTATATAGATTAAATGCAAAGATGAAAAATATTGTAACGGATCCGGTGCGACTTCCAACTTTCTTGAAAGGACGACACAGTTCTTGATTAAGAATACAGGAAATTTATTTACACTATGTACAGGGAAGATCGTCAACAACTGCTAAATTAATCATCGGCAATTAAGCAAATATCACACAACACCGTTAACTCAACGGTTACACACGTATTTACTTCCAAATACGAAAAACAACACAGCGAAATGCCTCGCAATAAACAGAGCTAATACACTCTCAGCACAAATTCTCAATCGAAACTGAACTCTTTATCATGCATAACGCTTTTTATACACACCGAAAGAGAACTCTCAAATATTCCACAAGATTCCAAATGCTTCTCGAAATGCGTAGACCATTATCAAATTTTATCAATGAAAAAAAAAAGAAATAGGGGGTTCGTATACTTCAGCTGAATGTATAGGGGCTGTATATTCATTACGGGAAACTATTTACCGGTTATGTTACTACAATAATTACTATTTACAGAATTTGTAACAATATTCTACGACATGAGCAAAAGAAAAGCAAAGGTAAATTCAAAATTTATGTCTAGTTAAAATATTAAACATCAACAGTTGACTTTAAAATATTTTTTTTTAATTTCATCTCTCCAATGATACACTAGTAACAAGTCCCCCCCCCCCTTTTTCTTTTAAATCTATATCATTTTTTTGGTTTTATCTAAATGATGCACATTTCCCTTCAATGAAAAATTTGAGCTATATTTAAAACTGCATAAATTGCTTAGTTAAAATTTTTCGAAGCTATAAAGGAATCATAATTTTTCAATTAAGATCTATGAGTTTGGGGTTCAAATTTAATGCCTGGGTTTAGAAATCTGAACATCACAATGAAATATTGAGGCTCAAAATGTGGCTATAACTGATAGCACAAATAATTCAGTTCCTATGATTGAAATGGTTGCCTCTGGTGACCTTGATGAGACATTGTTTATTCACCAATAATTAATTCAAAAAAACAGACTTGGGTTGAAGGAAGTTTCGATTAAGAGTTTTGTAAATCAAGGTGCAAAATTACCAAACGTCAAAGTCTTCTGAAAAGTTTAGTTCTAACGAACTAACAGAATAGAAATTTGTTTTCATGTATCTTGTTCTGTTGCCAAATTAAACAAAATAATTAATACAAAATATCTTGAAAAAAAACCATAAGATAACTTAGAAAAACAGCAAGCAAATACTCTTTTGAAATTTCATTCATTTCATTTTAGCTTATAATAGCTACATTATCAAAATCTATTAATACAATGACGAGAAAACACATAACAGATTTCAAACAAGATATAAAACTAAACATTCAAATATCAAGGGGCAAAACTAAATCAAATAGAAATGGCATCAATATAAGAATTGGCTTTTGAGTTTCAAACCATGATTAATCCATAAATATCGGCAGAGTTTTTAATGTCTTCAATGTTTTTAAAAAACAAAAGAAAAAAGGAAACAAATTTTATAAATATAAGATTTTCACAGAGAACTTAAGCCCTGAGTAAATTTTACTGAAGTACTTCTTCAGCTAAGTATTAGCTCTAGAAGTACTTCAGCTTATCGAGAATTTTAAAGCAGCCTGAGATGCATAATCCACAAAAGAAAACTTCATCCTCATATCATATTTAACACACAACTTAGATTTTAAAATTATCTTTCAAAATACATAAAGTCACATTTTTCCACTAACACATAAACTCAACAGAGTAGGATCGAGTACAATGATAAAACCTCATTTCTTAGTCTTATAATTCCCTGAGTACAAAAAAAACATTACATATGTATTTTAATGAGTAAAATATTTATAAAACCACAACACATTTGAAACATAATATGTTAATAACTAAGACCAAGATAATATTTCGACAAACCTAAATCGAGGAACAACTTTCCATATAACAGCAAATAGAGATTCTGGTGAAATAGCACTTTTACTACCTTGTCGTAAAGAAATCAAAGTTTTTCGAAGTTCTTCAGCGAGTAATCTGCAAAAAACATTCGATTTAAAACTCATGTACAACAGACATTAATTCCTCGCAACATAAACAATATGTAAAAAAAAAAAGTTTTATGGATGAATTTTTTTTAAACTGTAACAAATATGCATTACCAATAAATTCTAAAAAATACTGACAGCCACAGCTGAAAAGTATTAAAAAACAAAATTTTACTCTCGAAACAGTTCAATATTGTTTTCAGCTTCGTATCTTTTAATACATTTATAAAAAATTAACATATTTTTAGCCTTGTCAGTTATACTGTCTATTATAAGATGTAACTTTATTTTTCAAATTTATGTGTGGCTCATTGAAAACAATTCAAGGAATACTTACATTTCATCACCAGAATCTGTTTTCTTGATATGATTTGTCTTCTTTCCATTTTTATGATTTTTGTGTTCTAAAGAAGGCAATTGCTTAAAATAATAGGAGAATTGCTGAATATTACTGAAATTAAAGGAGAAAAGTCAGTAATGCACTCGACAAATAAAGCAAATAATAAAGATAATAAGTAATAAATAACAATAAATAAAAATTTATAATAAAGCAAAAACAGCATTTGATCCCATGTTGCAAGTGCAATTTTTAAGAAACTTATATACTTGACACATAGTCTGGAACAAAAATAAGTAACATTACTTGCAAACAGAGAGTACATGTTCATCATTGCCCCTCTTTTAGCAAAAGGGTGACAATGAATGTTGTGTCATTTATCTTACAGAAGAAAGGTAAGTTTTTACTATCCGCTAGATAGAGGTTCAAAATAGATTATAAATCGGAAATAGATGTATGAATTAATAAAAATTAAATAAACAACTTTTTTTTTTAAACTTTACCTTAAGGACTGCAAAACAGCATTCATAAAACAAGTGTTTCCTAAGTTTCTGAGACCAGCTACTCGCGCTTTGCAGTATCGCTTCTTGCTCCCCTGCAATCCCAAAAAACAGTAATATGCTTAAAAATGATTTAAAAACTGAAGAGACATAAAGGTATTGGAATTACAAATTTAAAAATAAAAACTTACGAAACATAAATAAGTAATACTGGTGGTGCACACAAGGAGAGGGTCCAGGGGGTCCAAACCCCTCCCATTGCCCTTGAGTTTTTTGATTGACTAATCCTATTTATCATGTGTGTAAAAAAATAATCACAAGCAAAGGTAACAATAAATTCAGATTAATAAATGAAAAAAAATATATATATATATACTATTTTCTCTATTACTTCTCCCACAAAATTGAGCTGTATGTGAACATAATTTGTTTTATAATGATGATTTTGCTTCGCTGTTTTTTTTTTTTTTAATAATGAGAAAAGTAAATACATTCATTTTTGTGCTTTCTGGTATTTTGATTAAGTATTACTTATTAATAAATTAATCTTATTAGCTAATACTAAGTAATTATTCAATAATTTTTTCAAATGTTTTTTGTTCCCGACAATCGATAAAATGAAAAAAAAAAGTGTTTGGATGCATGTTGGAGTAGGGTATGAGAAAGGTGGACCTTCAATCCTGGACCCCCCCCCCCCCTTCCAAAAATCCTCTGTGCACCACTGATCAACATAGTTTTAGGTAAGTCACATCAGAAATATTGAATTCATTTTTTCTCTTGTGTATTCATGATCATGTGAAGCGAGTTCTATGAATTGAATGGTTGTCATAGTAAAAACTATTTTTTGTCTGGACTAAAATATATTTTCGTTACATTATGCAAATTTTATTTCATCACAAGGAGAAATACAATTCCTGAGCTTTGATTACATTAAATATTGGTTCAAAAAAAAAAAAAAAAAAAATACAAGTTCATTAACTATTTAGAACATAACCAAAAAAAAAAAAATACATATCTTTCTTAATTTCATTAGAACTACCTCTGTTTCCTCTGCAGGTTTGAATTAGATCTCATTTATTTATGTCTGGTAATGACTTTCTGCATTGAGAAAGGAGTTAGTTGAAACCTCAAAACACCTGTTTGCAATGAATTTGCTAACTTGGGCTTTATCTACATTGCTTATTGCTTCAAAGTTTATCATGGTTTTATATAGAAAAAACAAGTTTCCCCCGGTCCAATACAGGCTCTGTTAATTGGTATCATCACAAAAGTAACATAAAAAATCTCAGCACCTGCACAAAAATAATGTAATAAAAATGACATCTTGGTAGGGGAAACAAAACGGCACATTTGCGAAAATCGTACCTTACACAAAAACTTCTATTTTTAAACTTTGGATTCTTATTAGTCAACTTTAAAATATCTGACGTGAGCACCAGTCTACATTCTTTATGCCAATTAATAATCTATGTCTATTAACAATTCAAAAGTACAACTCTTCATCTCATGGATATGCATAAGAAACAAATCTAAAATGCACCACTACACCTTTAAAACTATGTTACCCAAAAATGGCACTTTGAAATTTCAAGAAGTTGTTTTTGTTAGTGTCTGATTTGAAATTACGGCAACAAACTAAACAGAACTTAATATTAAATTGAAAAAAAGAACTTTAACACATCATTGCCTTAGGGTTCGCAGAAAAACATTTTAAACACTTGAACACCTAATTTGTTGAGAATCGTACGGAAAAGAGTGTTACGGAGATTCATTGGACAATTTCAATTTTATCAACAATTTTAAAGTCAGTTCTATGGGAATATCCCTAAATATTGCCAGTATGGCAAAATTGACACCAGATTCTGTATCTCACTTCTGCTTTGTAGCTGGTGGCAAAAAGCTTGCCCATATATTTCCAAGTGGTTGCCAATTGGCAAAATTGCTCCTGTCTACATTGAAACTAACACACAGATTTGCCACAAAAAAATATGCAAAAAAACTCCTCTTGGTGCATAAAAGATAGCAACAAAAAAGGGAAGTCTACAGCTAGACTGTATATATACTCTGCATATGAATTTCAACCTTCTACGGCGTACTGTTTTTTAGTTATCCAAAATATGTACATACACACATGAAGAAAAAAACTAGTGATAATCAATAGCAGGATACTAAAAATGGATGTTTTAGTTGTTCATACATTTGTATGTACATATGCAAGCATGCAAATACTTCCATATAGTACTTGCATGCTTGCATATGTAGCATGCAAGTATGCAAGTACATGTGCATGTAGCATGCAACTATGCAATTTTTCAAAAAAAGCTACTCAACATTTATTTGGACGTGAGTAAAATGAGGCTGAAATTAAAGTGAATTTATGTGAAAATATGATTTTTTTACAGTTTCATACAAGGAAGAAATATTTTACTTGCAAAATAGAATGTTGATCTGATTAATACCCACATTGCATAAGTATGACTTTCCACAACAGCTTTGATTCATTTTTGTTTAATGTTTGCTTGCACACGGTGCACTTGCAAACTTTTGGAAATCAGTATCAGAAAAACTTTTTCGTGCACACATCTTATCAAATTAAAAATCTGCTCAGATTTAATCAAGAACGCACAAAACTAAGAAGGACATAAAAATAGGAGCACAAAGGCATAATAATAAGCAAATGTACTGAAAATTTTAAATTAACTGATATGATCACCAAAAATTTAAGAAAATGTTATAATGATGAAAAAATCCTGAATTTAAGTAACTCGCAACATCTTCCAACTTTTGCATTTTTTTACAAACTAAATTCGTTAATTTCAATATCCGTTGTCATCTGAAACGTCTTTAAAAAATGAATAGTCTAACTTCATTTGACTTGGATGCATTTAGATTGAAATTATCAAGAGGGCATAGTAAAATGACAATCATGCAAGTCCTATTCTATGGAATGCGAGGTATAAAAAATGTTTAAAATAATGGTAAGCATGAAATTGGCGATATCCCTGAAGTAGAATCACACAGCAAAACAAAAATGGGAGAGTTTTACAGAGGTGGAGGCAAGCTAACATGTAAAAAACAACTAAAATACTTAAATTTTACACTTAATCCATAAAAGTTGAAAGGAAAAAAAGAATAAGAATGTTGTCAAATATTTTCACAAAAATAGAATGACTTTAAAATTTTGAGGATATTGCAAACTCTTGTATGAAAAAAGTTTAGAGGAGAACAGCTGAGTCAACTAAGAGGAGAGTATGTTGAAAACTAAAATTAAAAAAAACATTTAAACTACGTTTTTTTCCTATCATCATTTTTTTAAAGAAATACTGAACTACTCCGTAGCAAATTGAAAAATTTGAAAGTTTGTTTATTGTTCAGTACAATCTAGTTCATTTATCAAAGACATAGATTATGTACAAAAATGTAACAAAAACTTACAAGAGACTGAAAATGGTGTACCATCTCAGTCATATATTATAAACATAGGAATAAGATATTTCAAAGTGAAATTCAAAAATTAAGTTAGAAAAACAAATACATGAGACATACTTTCTTATAACGCTTGCTTCTTTTATTTTCTTCTTCTTCAACAAGGATACCTTGTCTTTTCAGAGCTTTGACTGGCTCTAGATGCCTATAAAAATATAATTAAATTATGACCAAAAATTGAAATAATAAACTCTCGTTCAGGCAAACCTAACCTGGCAGGACTGTAAGGCTGTGATTAGGATCTGCATAGCCTTTGCAATGCTGGCAGCTTAGGTTTGTCCTAACTATAAGCAAAAAATCTTAAATAAAACAGAAACAAAATTTAATAACATGATCAAAGCAAATATTTCTATAATGGGAATGCAGAAAGGGTAAAAATGTTTCAGGAACAATATTTCATAAAATTACCAAAAATGAGCTGATGTGTGCCTCACATGACTTCTTTTTACTCCAATTTAATGTAATTTTCCCATTATTGGTAATTTTAATGTGATTCAATAGTTTACTCTCTAAATATCACCATGGCGAAATTGAAACCAGATTTAAAAAAAAAAACGCCAAATTTGTTGCCAAGTTGACGACCAAAAGACTGGCGATATATTGCCAAGGTGTGCGCCAAATTGTAACACCACTTGAGTTTACATTGAAATTAACAATGATTTCCCCCAAAAAAGGGGCAAAAGACCCCCTTAGATAAACCCGAATGCAACCAAAAGGGAAGGTCCACAACTAGACCCCACTAGGAGTCTACATACAAAATTTCAACTTTCTAGGACACACCGTTCTTGAGTTATGCGACATACATATGCACATACATACATACGTACATACAGACGTCACAAGAAAACTCGTTGTAACTAACTCAGGAATCGTCAAAATGGATATTTCGTGTGTCTATACATTCTTAGGCACTTATCTACCTGTGGTCGAGTCGAAAAAAGAACTCAACATTCATTCGGGGGTGAGTAAAATGGGAATTAAGGTCGATTTTTGAGTGAAAATTTTTTCGTGAATACAATACTTCCTTTTTTGTAAAAGGAAAGTAACAAGTGAACCCTATGACTATTTTTTATAGCTTTGAACACATTACCAATCATGATAAAATATTTGTGCACTTTATTTAACTTTATGTAATATCCATGGTTCAATTCTGATTGGTTTGAATTTCACCCCCCAAAAAGAAGTTTGTAAGAAAAATGCCAAAAGAACTTTTCTTCAAAACTAGTTAAAATCAGTAGAAATTGGAGTTATGCTACAGTATTTCTTGACATTTACGTCTTTAAGCAAACATTAATGAAACTCTTTTTTTTTTTTTTTTGAAAATTAAGTATTAATTTGCACATACAAATAATAGAAAGTCAGAAATTACTAATGCTAAAATAAAATCTAGTAAAATTAACTTACTCATTTTGTGATTGAAGATCAGCACGCAAAGAATCGATATCCTTATTGTCATTAATAACAAACTCATCACAAATATAACTGAAGGGGAGAAAGAGTTAATTAAGCTATAAGACCTGAAACTATCCAAAGTTCAAGACAAAATATATTTTTCAATACAACACACAGAATAGTATAGCAAGCAAATCTTTTTGTCAGACAAGTACAAAGATGACAATAATTTGGGTCCCATTCTTTTGTGAAATGCTATAAAAAGGAAGTAGTACCTGTAGTATTGTTTAGCCTTAAGTATTTAATTACTGTATCAAGCTTAATTTGTATATAATTGTAAACTAGTATGTTGTGGCCATCACGAAACTTTCTTCTATATATTTTTTTTTCCTGATCCCTCCTCATGCTTGACGAGGAAGCAATATTCCCAACAAAAACAAATTACACATGCAAAAACTTGACGACCATCCCAATGTCTGAATTATTGCAAAAGCAAGGCAAAGAGCGAAAATTGAAAGTTATCTTAAAAGCCTTGCTTGAATTAATTACAAATATTTTATTTGTTAACAAACATAAGGTGGCAACAGTTAAAAATTTTAAATCATTGAGATAATATTTCCGATCATTTCCATACAATTAAAATCACGAGAAATACGCAGACGACAATCTATTACGATTTATCTTTCTTATTGCTGCATTAATAAAGCTATTTTTATTCGCAAAAAAAAAAAAAATCAACACCTCTTGGTGCGATTGGCGTCAAAATTGAACCAAAGCCTGTTTACATATGGATTAACATATATTCCAAATTTCACCAAAATAAAATCAGCTCTTATACCCACTAAGGGCTACTTGCCGATAAATTTTTCTTTCATTCCGTTCATAATTTCTTGAGATACAGCAGTCACAATTGACGACAAAAAACGTTCTATAGCTCAACCCCCGTTTGAGTTATTGACACCAAAATTGAATCAGCACCTGTTCCTGTTGATGGCAACATATGGACCAAATTTTGTTTGATTCCGCCAGTTACTTCCTGAGGAATAGCAAGCACGCGTAACTCAAAAAACGTCCCATTGCTCCACCCCCCTAGGAGGAATTCGCGCCAAAAACCAATGGGCACAAGTTCACATAGGGGCACATATGTGTACCAAATTTCGTTTGATTTCATGCGGTAGTTTTTGCTGTAGAGCGGCCACAAAAAAACTGGTCACACACAGACGTGACACACATACACACACACACACATACACACAGACAGACATTTTCCAAAAATAGTGGAAATGGACTCAGCACACCTCAAAACGTTCGAATCCTTCGAAATTCGAAAATTTGCACGAATCCAATACTTTCTTCTATATATTAGATATAGAAGAAAGTAAAAAATGTGACTTTCCAACTTTTTCAAAATATTGTCAAAACGACTCAAGATACTCTAGATGCTGTCCATTAAGCTTGCTCTCAAATTCATCCTTAAAATATTTATGAAACTGTAAAGAGTTTCAATACATTATATTACAGTATGGAATTACTAATCCCTAGATACAAAATGAACTCTAATTCAATGATTCTATGATTATGTCTAGTGATAAAAATTGCATCTATACAATACATCTAAAAACACTATCAAGTAAGCAAGATGTTCAAATAGCTCAAAATTTTCTTTACTTTATTTTCCAAAAATATTCGGCACATAAAAACTAACTACAGTCATACACAGTTACTTTTATCATAAATCAGGTTATTATAAAAATACATTTATTTTCATTAACTTAAAATCCTGAACACAAAATATAATTTCACAGTTCTTTAATTAATTTGCAAAATTACCAAAATGCAGTATAGTTTTCACAGTTCATGCAAACCATATGATCCACATTTTCTTCATGATGAGCTTTTGCATGTCCATTAACATACCTAAAAAAAATCATAATGAAAGATAACTTTTTGTAAAACATTTGTATACAAAAAGTGAAAATGTTATTATCAAATTTTAAATTTGACTTACCTTCCACAGTTAATAATGCCACAATGAATGCAAACAAAGGGATCTTTATTTGTCTGACATGCTAAAAAATGATTATTACAATTAAAGTAAAAAATTGGACAAGAAAAATTTTAATGCTATAAAGACATTGAAGCATGTACATGTACAATACATTACTGATTACATAAACATCCATTTTGAAACAAAATTGTAATGAGGCAGATTAAAATGTGCTAAAAATTCAAAACTAAGTCCTTTTATTACAAAATTTAATTGTTTTGAAAATATCTCTTTATGTTACAGTAAGAGTTTTTATTGAATTGAAACACCAATAAATTTAGCTGAGAAAATCAATGAGAAAATAGAGCAAAGAAAAAAAAGATAAGAAGAAAAAAATCCTCCTTGATCTGAAATACCTGAAAGAAAAAAAGAACAAAGCACAAAATAGCTATAAAAAGTCATATTCACATGTTTTAAGCAGGGTTGACAAGTTATTGATGCATGAGTTTTAATCCTAACTTAAACTGTCATATCAAAAGGTGTCAAAATCCTTGGATTGAGGAAATGATTACTGTTGAATATCACTTTTGATCTTTAGAGTAAGTTTTGAATGGTTTTCAAATGCAGTGACAAATTATGTTTGACACATTTTGAAAATTCTTGCTCCATTCAACATAAAAAAAAATCCCTAAGTATGAAAACTATGTCAAAGATTCTTAAAAATTCTGACATACAGCCAAATTGCAGTCGCTACCCATCATAAGATAAGTTGTAGAATAAAAATTAATGGTCTTAACATGTTGCAATTAAATGTCTCATTATAGCAAATGTCTCATTAGCTTTATGCAACAATTAAAATATAAGTGTTTGCATTGTAAAGTCATATTTTGCCTTTTCATTGAAGTTTTCTAAAGAAAAAAAAATTTACCTTTAAGATTTTTAAAATTGGCTAAAATTTCTCAGATACTTGAATTTGGCTAAGACTTAACATTTAGCTAATTTGTTGGCTAACAATTTAAAATCTCTAGCCTAAATATTTTATTGCTTAAAGAAAAATTAAGTACAGTCAAACCTTGATATCTCGAACCTCCTTATCTCGAAACCCTTGATGTCTCGAAAAAACATTTTCCCCAGCGTTTTTATAAAAACCCCTATGTATTTTCCATAGTTATCTCGAAAAAATTTTTTGAAACACTTGATATGTCGAAATTTTTGCACAGAAGCAAGTTTCAATTCTAGTTTTTCTTTGGCAATTTTTGTAGTAAAACCAGTTCCAGGGACAATTGCTTAACGTTTTTCATCTCTTTTCTTGGAAATTTTGTAAATAGGGGAGTGTTGGTATGAGAGGGGAGCTGTGTTTTCCCTAGAGTTTAGAATCTTTGTGCATTTTTCTCGAACATGTTGTCCATTTTGAGGAAAGCAGGTTGATTTTTCGTCTGTCAGTTTTCAAACGAAAACGGAAAATGTGTTCCTCATTTTCCTCATTCTGCTTTTTTAACTCCTACAAAAAGGCTGCTGAGAACTTTTTGAATGTGGGGTTACTGGCTGAAGATAAAATTAGAATTTTTAAATTTTTAGGTGAAAAAAAACCAAGTTAAAATTGTTGTTCATTTCAAAATCGCATCCTGTGCACTTTCAACAATTATAAACTTTCAAATCTAGTAAAATATTGAAGACTACTTTATTGATCATAATTTGAAGTGGTCCCATAGCACCCATAGCACATACATAAATGCATATAGCATATATATGTGCAATTGTGAGAGTTACTAGTGTAATTTTTATAAAACCTTGATAAATCAAAAACTCGAATTTTTTTCCCGTCCCGAGAGATTCGAGATATCAAGGTTGTACTGTATTTGAATAGCTTTCCCCCCCCCCCCCCCATGAATTACTTTGTTTCTTTAAAAAAGGATAAAACTTCAGGAAAAAATGTAGTGAATTCTGCAAAAAACATTCTCATTATAGTGAATAGCTTAAAAGTTTCAATTTTCAAAGCAATTTTTAACTTCTACTGGCTAGAACCTTTCACATTTATTACAACCAACTTCCTGTGTTGGGATTCCTTAAAAATTTAATATGTGATTTTTTACCTATGGTGATAGTTCTATAACTAAAATAATTAAGTACCCACTTATTACCAATTTATTCCAATTTTCAGCAAAACTTCCATAAATTCTCTATCACGAGGATAAAAAATACTTGCACAATATCAACATTATTTATCAATTGAAAGCCATGTTTTTTCAGTACAAGTTGGCATTTGTTTTAAAATTTTGAAATAAATTAAAATTAAAAGAACAATTTTAGTTAGCTCAAATTAGTTTCTAGCTAAAATAAGCATAACTTCGTTAATTTTAAACAGAGATTTTAGATATTTTATTACATTAATAAATAGAACAATACTTTTATTTAAAGAGGTATTTCACGGTATTTGCGACATAGGGGTGTCTGTAACAAAACTTGTTGAAAGGTTAAAATTTTTATATACATTGAAAAAGCACATTCCAAAGGACATGCATGTCATATTTTTTTTCTTTATATACTTCATATTATCCATGTAATCGCAATCAAAACATCAAAAATACAACTTTTATCGTTACGGACTCGACATTGAATTTTTCTTCAATAGTGACTTGAACTGAATTTCAAGTCAAAACTGGTGCTTGGGACAAATAAAGTAAAGGATTATCTCTAATACATATGATAATTTTAATCAAAAAGTGCATTCATTAAAAAATTATAAGTTGTCAAAATGGTGATTGTAGAGTCCGCAACAATAATTAGAAGAAAAATTTTGTTAAAATTTTTATTTATGCATTTTATATGCACTAAATTGAATATTTTCTAATTTTACCTATAATGTTACAATATTCTAAAATAAGTTTCATGAAAATTTAAATTCAGTATTTTTTATTAACTTTCGAAATTTGGTTACGGACTCTACAAAACGTTACAGACTCTACATTTGGCAACTGTTTCAACACTGCTCTTTCTTTACCAAAATGCTTGAACAGCCTGCACAGAAAAAAAAAGAATAAAAGCAGCCCTTTAAAGGAAATTACAACTTATTCTTAAAAAAACCTTTACTTTAAGAATTTTGACTGCACAAGTGTATAGGGGGAGTCCAGGCACATTGACCTGTCTCTCTACTTTTTCTTTTTTTTTATCTTATCATAAAATTCAATTAGTAGTTTTATTTTCTACCATGAGTTTCATTAAATATTTCTCATCATCCCAGAACATTTTCAATTCATTACATTTTTTCCCATTAATATTTTAAGAGAACTTTGTGAAGTGAACCAACATGCCACAGTCCTGGGGTCCCCACATTACAAAAACAACTTCTATTACAGTTTTAATGTTAAATATTATCCAACATTTGTACCAAACAAATGTTTTGTGATTAGAATCAAAAACCGTTTAAAGATCATTATAATTAAAACTGACCAACATCTACTGTTTCACACTTTTTCAAGAATCAGCACAATTTGTGTTTCTAGCAACTTCACTATTGCCAATACTGGAGTATTACTTTTTTTTTTAACTGTTCTAAAAGTTTTTGTGTGTTTTCTAAAAGTGAATCAACATACCCTAGGTTAAAATGTCAGTAATCCAACGTTATTAAGCACAAAACTTGCAATTGATTGCAGACACGTGTTTCGGTGTTACAAGGAACACCTTTTTCAATGCAAAGAAGTGTGAGCTTTTGGATGAAAAGTCATCCGAGAAAAGATTTTGGCTTTTCTCGGATGACTTTTCATCCAAAAGCTCACACTTCTTTGCATTGAAAAAGGTGTTCCTTGTAACACCGAAACACGTGTCTGCTATCAATTGCAAGTTTTGTGCTTAATAACGTTGGATTACTGACATTTTAATTTTTCAGCACAAAGGTATTTATTCTTTATACCCTAGGTTCTTGGTCTAAAAAAAGTTGTCCTGATTTTTTTCTTTACAACAAAAAATGAACTGCTTAAGAACTAAAAGAGCTTATTTTAGGAGAGGAATTCAATTGATTGCTTCATTCTTCATGAAAATCATTTAAAGAAATAAAGTTGCTTAGTTATGAAAGTCAATCAATCAAAAATAGCACTGCCAAAATAACAGTTTCTGAAATTTGTTCAAAATAACTTTACTATATGACTTCATCATAGGAATTATAGAACTATAGGTGCTACTTTTTGTTAGTTGTAAATTTAAAAAAAAAGGTATTAAAATTATAAGGTCGGTCTAACGAGTCCAAATTTCCCTTATCTTATGGTATGTTGACCGATCTTTTGGTCCTGAATTTCAGTATATTTTCAGTGTGACATTTGAAAAATTTCCAGTACAGAATACCAGTACATATTGTACAAAAAAAAAATCACTATCAAGTTAAAATAAAGTAACAAAGTAAGGCAGGTCAGATGTCATTTAGTACATTAATATTAGGGCCATTAAACAAAAATATAAGATCTTTCGTGCCATACATGACCGATCATAAATTTAGTTAATTAAATGCAATTATTTAAACCGGAAATGAACAACATTCTGTTGCTTAAAAGTATATGTGATTCCTGTTGAAGCAAAAAATGTTGCCTTTTTAAATTGAATTAACAGAAAATTTAACTTTCCTTCAAAAATGCAGTTTAAAAAGTTTTGGCTTAAAAACATCTTCTTCCTAACATGCCCCCCCCCCCCCCCTTAAAATTTATCCAGAAATTTTGATTTACTGGAGATGGTCCGGTATTGATCACTTCAGATAACCAAAGTTCTACTATAAAAGTTAAATTGTTATTAAAATTTTCATTAAAACCTATCATTTTTAATCATAAATTCATGACTGAAGAAATCAACATCACTTGGTCTGTTCCAAAAGGAGGCCACCTTCAATCTGGTACCCCCCCCACCCCCTAGAGCTTGGGTGCACCTTCCCTAAATATCCCACAGACCCCCCTCTCTCCCCTGTAATATCAAAAACCTCTCCCCAAAAATGAGAAAAATACACCTCAAAACGACACCTAAAAAACTTCAATGTCACAGTCTGCGGCATGCCCCCCTCCCCCTGGTGGGCACCCCTCACATACATGATGAAGAAATAGCCATAACAGTTGATTCTATCATTGTAACTATTGAACAATGAGATAGTATTGTTGTTGTTTAGACTATATAAACAATAATTCAAACAATGTTCAAACGTGACAAATATGTCGAGTCTGTAACATGTTCATAAACGTGCAGTTCTTTAGTAAATAATTTGGTAAAAAATACTTTTACCTTTTTAAAAATTATTTTAGTGCTTAAATGTATTATAGATAAACTGAGACATAGTAGAAAACCTTCATTAGGCAAGAATAGTTATTACTTTCACAGAAAATGTAAAGATAGTTTAAGCAAAAATTTCCATGTTTTTTGAGTGTAGAGTCTGTAACATGCTATATATCTTCCTATATCTTTAGAAATTCAACACAAATCTAAAATTTTCTATGCTATGACATAAGTACACATAGGACTAATCATTTACAAAAAGTTTAACTTTACTATTTGCACTAATCATGAGTAGGAGGCTAAAACATCCTTATGAAGTGTAGAGTCCGTAACAGCTAAATACTGTGAAATACCCCTAAAATGTCTCTACATTTTTCAAAGTTTTTTCAACATGGTAAAAAAAGGTCAGCGTGGTATTTTTACAAGCAGGAAAATGAAAGAATAGAATGCAAATACTGTCCTCAACTTTACAAACATCCAAATGCAACAAAATAAAAAGTCATAATAAAGTTCTTCAATTATCCTGCTGATGTAAAAAAAAAAAAATAAATCTTGGTGGTCATATTGAGAACCTCTTCAAGCAATCTGAGGTCTTTCAAAAAAAAAAAAAAACAAGTGAACATGAAACAGCCTTTTTCAGACATGGATTCTAGCCAACAACTGCATTATTTTTTCTAAAAACAAATAAACTATTGCTAGTTAGTGTGAGCATAACTTATTTGAATTTTAAAAATAGGTAATTTTGCAAAACTAAAATGACTTAACTTCATTTAAATTCATTAATGCCTAAATATTTTCAATTAAAAATTATTTACTCTGGGTAATAAAAACTCGAGTATTTTAAATCTATAGGTATAAAAATAGAACAATACGGCCTTTTTTGCGGATAGATATGATCTTTTTTTTTCACCGCAGACAGAAACAATCTTAGGAATTGTGCAGGGGGGACAAGAAATGAGAGGGAGGAGAAATAATGGCCTTTAAGAAATTGAAAATAATTCAGTAGATCAAGAAATCGACAAGTTATAAATCAAACTTCAAAGCTACTTTCTAATAGGTTAAATAAAATATTTCAACAAAGAATGGTTCATTTATAGATTTTTTTTAATTAATTTTAAAACCGTTTCGAATTTTAAAAATGCTCAGTGGAGATTTTTAGAGGAAAAAATCAAACAGCATTCAATACAAAGGAGTTTTCTTGCACGATGAACATCTCAAGGAAAAGTCTCGGGGGGGCTGGGGGGAATTATAAGTGTTTATTCGAAGTATTCGAAGAAAGCTGAGACTATTTAAATGATGTCAACAACAAAGAAAATTAGACAACACGTGAATAGCAATTTTTCTATAGAATCCTTTCTATGCGTGCAAAATATTAATCAACTATGTTTCAGACCGATATTTCTAAATTACAAAGCACAAATGTTTAAAATAATTACTAGAACATATCCATTCCGTCGATGACAAATCTTTTTTCACCGTTTTAATTATTTTAACGTGATTACTTAGATGAGGACATTCCATTTCAGCATGGATTTCATAACAAAGTCCTCATAAAGCTACCAATAATAGAATAGATACGTTCGTGCGACCACCACAGCAGCAATCAACAAACGCATAATATAAAATAAGTAGAGATATCACTTTTTGTGATTATGTGAAACTTTGTAGTTACGAAATTCGCCACGAGATTGTTAATGCATGTGCAGAACATTTCTATTATAAAACTAGATTATTTGAAAGAATAGGGCATATAAATTCAGCTTTAGAGCTTATTTTATTTCCTTCTATGCTTCATTTTTTACACAAGAAGCTGTAAAATTCATTTTATACATCATATTTCATATCCCATAGCATACTTCATTGTGTTGAAAAAAGAAAACTAAGTCCTAAATTGAGTTTAAAGTAATAATATAAACGGCAATATAGATCAAAGAAATGTCAAAAAGTATTGTTTTTAATACCAAAACTAAACAATCATCCGAAACTACATCACTACTTCAACTTTCATTTTATTGATGTTGCTTCTTGTTATGAATGAATTTTGCAGGTGTTGTAATGAGATACGCCTATGTGTACCTAAATAATAAGTAAATCTTTATACAATTTACCTTCAACGAGTTCTTTGTTTGAGAAATGATTACTTGAAAGTAAAATGAGCTTCTTATTTTCTATAATAGTGCTCAGTATTTTAATTCAAAAGTAATAATGACAGCGAACTGGTTGAAAGAATTAAAATCTCGGTCCAATTCTGTCAAAACTTTTAAGTCTTACGTTGATTTAAATCCCGATGAAAAAGAAGAAGAAACTAATTTCAAGCAAGTAAAAAATTCTTCGGATTTGAATGACTTAAAGAAAAAGGTAAATAATGATTTAAATTTTTTTAAATATATGCTAGCAACCTACTGAACCATCAAGTGTCGTGAGATCACTAAATACTTACGGAGTTGTGTTGATTAAAATTTTTGACCTTTCTTTGTTTGTTGTAAAGTAAAAATTGGAATATGCTTTTCCCTTAAAGCTTTAATACTTCTAATCTTAACATTTCTTGATTTTACATAATTTTTGTTTCTATTTATACACATATTTTAAATCTTATCTTTAAGAGAAAAAAAGCGAATGAAAATCTATCATTAACGTTTTTAAAAATTTGATGCATTTTCATCTATCGAAGTAATTTTACTCTGAGAAATATTTTGTGCATTTCCTACTTCCTATGCTTCCTGCCTGTGATCTTTCACTTTTATTTGGGAAAATATTTGTGTAACTTTTCTTAGTATTTGCTTTTTCATGTACCTGTTTTATTTATTAAGTACAATTGTGATTAAATTGTGTTTTTCCTAAAATTAATCTTCATTTTTTTTTAAGTAATATCGTTTTTGGAGAAAGAAGTATTTTGAATTGTGCTGCATTACATTTCCAATAAAATCAGCATCTTATAGAACATTGAAAGTAACCAAGGATATAATCAACCTCCAGCTTTAGCCACTTTTACTTAAAAAATCTGGGACAACCAGGGTTGCCAACGTCCCTGATTTGAAAGGACTGTCTCCGACACAGGCGTCAAGGGAGGCGACTATCCCCTAATTTTCAAAATCAATGAAACCTTGTCTCTACACTTTTCTAAGTTCAGAATAAACCATCAATCAAAAAATACTAATATATTGATGAATTCATCTGTTCAAACAATGAAGAATTTACTCAAGTCACATTGTTATTTTTATGAAAATTAAAGTGGACCTTTGAATTGGATTTAGAGAATCTCTACTGAGGCCATCTGTCCCAATTTTCATGAAGAATATTTAATCAATAATGTCGTTAAAATTCAGTATTATAGCCTAGTTTTCCAAAAAAAAATTAAAACTTTAAGGGCACTGTCCACCTAACTCCGACATCCCCTCACCCATCTCCTGTGACCCCCCCCCCTTTTCTTGTGCACCAGCCCACCCTGTATTTGGGAAAACTGTCCTTCATCCCGGGAACTTTGATACAGAACAGCTAAAGTCCAATTTTCTGCAAAAGAGCCATAATTTACAATTACAGGCAGTTAATGAAACATTATCTTACGACGAAAATAAATGAAAGAAAAACACCTAATGTGAAATAAAAAGTGATGAGAGAATCATGAGTGGTAGCAAATGTAAAAATTGTTTAAAGCATAATGTCTTCATACGTTATGAAGTTTAATGTTAGTGTTCTGCTCTGTTAGTTAAAGCAGAAACTCATTATAACTATCAATTCAACAAATATAAGTTGCAATAAAATTGATCACAACTTGAAGACACATACAAAAGCAACGACCAGCAACAGGCTCTGGGCCCAGCTAGACTGGTCCTAGTCAATTTACAATCCCCAGTGAAGATCAATGGCCCTCTTAAAACTATCTACTCCCTTGCTCATTACCACCTCTTCCGGTAAACTGTTCCAAGGTTCCACTACCCTGCTATAATAATAATTTTTCCTAATATCCATGTTAGCCTGAGATTTAAATAGCTTAAAACAATGACCCCTTGTCCTGTTTTCAGTGCTTAACTTCAGCCCCGTAACATCTTTCATTTTAATAAATTTAAACAACTGAATCATGTCCCCTCGGTCGTTTCTTTGCTTAAGACTGTACATTTTTAACCTTCTAAGCCTGGAATCATAGTCTAAGTGAGAAAGTCCATTTATTAGCCTTGTAGCTCGCCTTTGAACCCTTTCCAATACATTAATGTCTTTCTTAAGATAAGGAGACCAAAACTGAACAGCATACTCCAAATGAGGTCTTACCAAACTTCTATATAAGGGCAGAAGAACTTCTTTAGATTTGTTTGAAATAGATCTATTGATAAACCCAAGCATAAAAAGTTGAAAAGAATCGTTACAATAGTAAAATCCAATATTAATTATGATAGCTTGAAAAAATTAGGTTTTTCAACATAATATTGGAATAATTCAATTTTATGTTGGAATTTTTCTCATTAATATTTAAAAAGAAAAACAACTGCAGTGGTAAAAAATGTAGTTTGTATTCATATGCTTATGTTTAATGATGTATATACAGTAAAACCCCTTCAATGTGGACACTAACAGGACAATTTTTTCTTTGTCCACAATAGAGGGGGTGTGTGTCTGCAGGACAGGGGTTTATTTATGTTAATTTCCTTGGAATTGGGGGAATTAAAAACTGTCAGCATAAGAGAGGTGTCCGCACTTGAAGGGTGTCTGTTAGAAGGGTTTTTTCTGTATATTCCTTTTTCTTTGTGAATATGAGTGAGAAAAATTTAACATCAAACTTAAGGTTGTGAAACTTCGAATTTCAGACTTCATTCCTCTTTTATGAAACACTCCCTTCCCCTTTAGAAACCTGTCATGTATTTAGTTTTTAAATTTGTAAATTAAATGATCCTACAGCTTGGATTATCAAATTTAGTGTTTTCATTTAGGGTACTAAACATTAGACTTTTTAAACAAAAAAGGTTTGAAATGTAACTATTGTAGGATACTTATAAATACTTTATTTTGTGCCATTATTAAAATTTTCAATTTTTTCTGTGTAAAAATGAACACTTTGGGGGGGGGGGAGGGGGTCCCAACATTTCCAGATATTTTCCAGCACTAACCCTTCTCTAATCAAGATAATGTTTGCTGTTCTGCAAATAAATTTTTCAGTTTGTATCTTTATTTTTCAGGCTGAAGAGTATAATGTTGAACATGATCCATATCCCAAGCCCAATCTATTGCCTGGAGAAGTAATAATATCAGAAGCTGAAAATGTTTTAAAATTCAACACTTTGAGTGAGCTGAATCGTGGAATATCTGGAGTTCTGTTATGCACAAATTTTAAATTGAGCTTTCTTACTGCTGAAAACTTTCCATCAAATCTGGTAAGTCTTACGTTTTCCAATAGGTTTTGTTAGTATTACTGGATATTATTTAAACATAATTTCTTTAAGTCCTATTCTTACTTAATTTTCATACATACTTGCTTTTCACTATTTGCATATAAAGTTCCTATATCTGTGCCTTGAAACAACACCAACAGGGCCAGATCAAGGATTTGGAGGCCAATAGGCATTAGAAGTGATGGGGCCCCCTAGAGCGCACATATTTTTCTTGTATACAAACAGGGAAGGAGTGCTCGCTTTTTTTTTTTTTTTTGTATTTTTAACGTTGATATTTTTCCGGGGCCCCTCAGAACCTCGGGGCCCCTAGGCTACTTCCTACGTTGCCTATTTAGTAATCCGGCGCTGAACACCAACCAGTGTAACATTCTGACCAAATTTAATTGGTGGTTATAAAATAACTTGAGCTGTTCAAAGGCCTCTGGTAAGTCATGTATTGGACAAACATTACCAAATTTCATGGTCGTACATTGCAGGCCATGGGATTTCGATTTCTGCAGTTAGAAAATAGGACCAAATGTTGACGCCAGGGGAAATTTTGTTGCTTTAAAAGTCTATTCCTGTGAATACAGAAGAATTCAATGCCAAGAAATGCAGCAGACATCAATTTTATTTTCTACAAATGGTTGTTGCTTGCAACAACAAACAATTTGATGCAGTGTCCTCATATAGTCAACTCTCGATAACTCCCAAAGGACTGGCTAAAATGTTCAAGTTATTGGTATTTCAAACTATGGGAAGTTTTCCACAAGAGGCTCAAGAGTTTGGGACCAGATGAAAACTTTAAAATAAAGGGATATTTGAGTTATAAGCTTCGAGTTATCGAGATTCGAGATTCAATTGTATTGAGTTCTAATAATCAAATTTACTTATATCCTATTGTTATTTTTTCTACTGTAAGTATTTTATTTAGTGCTAAACAACCAATGTGACTTGTAATTGAAGCATATTTAAAATTATTTTAAATTTTCTGCATATTCCAAATGATACAAATACGAATGTGACGACCAGCAACAGGCTCTTGGCCCAACTAGGCTGATCCTAGTCAATTTATTAGTCCCCAATGAAGATCAATGGCCCTCTTAAAGCTATTCACCCCCTTGCTCATTACAACCTCTTCCGATAAGCTGTTCCAAGTGCCCACCACACAACCCTACTAAAGTCATAGTTTTTCCTTATTTCCAGGTTAGCCTGAGATTTGAATTAGTGATGTGCCGGATCGTTAAAAAAGTAGATCTGCGGATACGGATACGGATCATTAGTGTCAAAATCTGCGGATACGGATACGGATCTCTTTTTTTTTTTACACAATTCAACTATCCAAGTGTAAAATTTGTTGCGGAAGGTATTCCCGTCCGAATAATGGCAGTTCCTTAAAAAGATGTCAACTATGATTGACTGAATGATATGAAAATGTCAAGGCTATGATTTTCTCTTTAAAGAAATCTCCGTTAAAATTGAGAGAGAATGGGCCAGCGCTGCATTAATGCTTAGATGGAATGTGAAAAATTATTTCTACCTTGCTCGGTAGATGTAGGATACAGGAACAAGAGTGTAAAGCTGCTACTGGACAGGCTAGAAATAATTTTTTGCATTTAATTTCAGCATAAATGCAGCGCTGACCCATTCCATCGAACTTACTCCAACCGACGAAATACAGAGCCGGGAACACCTTTACAAACAGTAAATACAATAGAGAATTTAATCTCACTTTTTTGGAAGGATGCCAAGAAAAACAAAAATGAAGAATAACAGAAACCCCAAATCAATAACAAAAACTAATATTAAATTAAAAATTAAAAAACCAAAACATGTCCCAGAGAGCCAACCTCATATTAAGATGAATTTCGCGGGTCAAATTACACATTTGTTAACAAATATGAACTGACAGCAGGAAAAATTTTAAATAATTGAGCTTTTTCTCCTTATCTTCCGACTATGAAATCACTACCAATCACGCGTATAAAGGCTTAGAATTGCATTTAACATTTACTTAACAAGATTGTAGCTCCTACTGTATATCAGTTGGAAGTTTCAAATAAATATCAAACGCAAAAAACTTCGTTCTTTCAATTAGGGCCAAAATTTTTAACGTACGGGTAAATTTTTACTACCCTTATTGTGAAAAACGTTAAGTCGATTTTTAATTGATATCTCAGTTTTTAATTAAAGTTCTACAAAAACGAGGCCAAGCTAACAACACTTTCGATCAAGTCACCTTTTGAACGAAAAATGAACTATCAAAATCGGTTATCTGTTTAGGAGCTACGATGCCACAAAAAGACACACTGATACACACTTTTAAAACTTATCTCCCCTTCCTTTTTGCAACAGGGGGGGGGATACAAATTGGCTTCTGAAATGATACCTTAAAATTTTTTAGGATAGAAATGATCCGTTTAAGATCCGCCAAAAAAGTAACGGATACGGATACAGAACTTTATTTTCCCTCGGATATCTGCGGATACAGATACGGATATCCGGAACATCACTAATTTGAATTGCTTAAAACAATGACCCCTTGTCCTGCTTTTGGTGCAAAAATTTAATCCATTAACATCATTCATTTTGATAAATTTAAACAACTGAATCATGTCTCCTCTGATCCTCCTCTGCTCCAGGCTATACACAGGCGCGGATCCACGGGAGGGGAACTGGGGGAATGTTCCCCCTTCAAAATCCCAAGTGTACCTAAAAATTTTCAAAAAAGAGTACGGGAAAATAATTCCGTTTTTCAAAACTTGAACTATAAGAAAGGCGCCAGAAAAAGTAAGGAGAGAATTTCAAAAGCGGATCTAAAAAGAGGAACTGCTGGAATGTCCCCCCCCCCCCACACACACTTTAGAACGTGAACTAAGGCACCAGGAAAAGCAATTAGGCTACAACAGAAACGGATCCATGGAGAGAACTGGGGGAACCTTCTCCTCCCCTCAAAACCCCCATATATACCTAAAAATTTTCACAATAGAGTGTAGAAAAAATCTTCTGTTTTATAGAACTTAAACTCGAGGAAACGCTCCAGAAAATTCGATCAAACAATAGCAGAGGCGGATCCCTGGAAGGGAACTGGGGGAACGTTCCCCTTCCTCTAAATTCTCATGTGTACTTAAAAATTTTCACAACGTATTACAGTGAAGTTCTCCAGTTATATAGAACTTTAGCTTGAAGAAAGGCGCAAGAAAAAGATAGGAGAGAATTGCAAAAGCGGATCTAAAGAGGAGAACTGGGGAATGTTCTCCTCTTCCCTGCATAAAAATAAATAAATAAATAAAGACAAACCTGTTTAAACTGTTTTTTGCATTTATTTGGTGAAGGATTGATCATTATATTTAAAGCTACTGCAATTCAGTGGCGCTATTAGAGGTGGAGGTTGGAGGGGGGGGGGGGACACAGGGCGACAGGATCCGTGATCCCCCAGAAGGCCGAGTAGAATGTTTTTGTAAAACATTTCCTATAATTAAAGAGAACAATAGAACGTACCTTGGAAACAGTCGCCTTTTTTAGTCGGTCTAAAAATAAGAAAGTCTTCATAATGTCGGAAGTCCGCTTCCTCTGCCAATACCTTTAAAGTGCGTCTCAAATCTTGTTTTCAGGACTTCAATTTTGAAAATTTTAAAGGGGAGAACTACCTAACACCTCGCATTCTAATAACATCGAGAATCGTTTAAAATTGCTTTTTTGGAGCTTCAATTTTGAAAAATTGCCAAACCCCTGACGTTACCAAATATGGTCTACAGTCATTTTTTTTAAGATGTCGATAACGAAAAATTTCTGGACAAGGGTCCGAATGCTCCTGTAGAAAATCTGAACATTAAAAAATTAAGGTTTTGAAAAATTTAATGGGGAAAGCGTTTAAATCCTTTATCACCGAATATCGCTCAAAAACTTCGTTTTCTAGGACTTCAATTTCGAAACATTTTTTGGGAAAAGCCCCAGAACCGTACTGCTTGATGTACTGTCAAAGTTAGTCTGTAACTGCATTTTTGGAAATTCAATTTCAGAAAATTTAGCGGAGGGATTTTCGATTTAAATCTATTTTACAAAAAAACGGAGGCAGCCCCCCAAAAAAATCCCATCTCTGACCCTACCGTCAATAAATATCGCCTATAATTGCGTTTTTAAAACTTTAATTTCCGCAGGTGGCCCCCAAACCTTTCTTTTTCATAACATCACCAGAGGCCGTCTAAAACTGCGTCCTTAAGACTAAAATTTCAAAATTTTTTTTCAACAACCGCCCTATCAAATGGTGAAAATTTTGAAAGTGCACCCTCTATAAAACTTTTGTGGTTGAACCACTGGTGCAAATATTATTTCCTTTAAGCACATACAAATAGAAAAATGAACAAACTTTTTAAACTAATTATTTAAGAATTGCACTTTTAGAATTTGTAATGAATACATTTTTTTCATAAGAGGCATTAAGAAGCAGTAGATACGTTGTAAAACTCAATATTTATGGTTATTTTTTAATGAGTAATTTCATATAACTCCCCCCCCCCCCCCCATAAACATACTTGCTAGAAAAGTTCCCCTCCCAAATCCATAGTCTGGATCCGCCCCTGGCTATACATATTAAGCGTATTAAGTCTGGTATCATAATCTAAATTTGAAAGTCCCCTTACTAGTCTAGTTACCCTTCTTTGAACCCTTTGCAATAGACAAATATGTTTCCTCAGATAAGGTGACTGAAACTGCACAGCATACTCCAATTGGGGTCTTGGTCTTACTAAACTCCTATATAAAAACAGAAGAACTTAGATTTGTTTGAAATAGATCTATTGATAAACCCAAGCATTCTGTTGGCTTTGTTACTTGCAATGCTGCACTGTTGACTAAACTTGAAGTCCTGATTTATTAAGATACCCAAATCAATAACATTTTCTGTCTGACTAATGATTGAACCCTGTAAATGATAACTTGTACGCTTGTTTCCATGACCTAAGTGTAGCACTTGACATTTCCCTACATTAACTGCCGTACCCCACTAATCTGCCCACTTAGTAATACAGAGCTGCCAAGTGCTCCGTTTTTCCCGGAGTTTCTCCGATTTTTATTGCATACTCCAAAAATCCGATTTATTCCAAAAAACTCCGATTTTTCGACTTTTCTTCACTTTTCGTTTTCAGATGAAATTTCCTTATCCTTGAAGGCAGGAATTATGTACAAACTCAACAAAAGAGAAGACAATTTGATGCTTTGGAAGCATTAGTATCAGGATAAACAAGAAAATTATTTAATATTCTCAAGATATTTAAATAATTTTCTTGAGAAATGAAAAAAATCATACTATTTAAAATTTCATCTTATCCTCACTGCTTTGGAAGTTATTGTGCTAAATATTCTCAATTAAATTGTAGTTTCATGAGGATTTTAAGTTACAGTTGAACCTTGATATCTCGAACCTCCTTATCTCGAAACCCTTGATATCTCGAAAAAACATTTTCCCCCTGCATTTTCTATAAAAACCCTTATGTATTTTCCATAGTTATCTCGAAATTTACTTTTCGAAACCCTTGATATGTCGAAATTTTTGCACAGAAGCAAGTTTCAGTGGTCGTTTTTCTTTGGCAATTTTTGTAGTAAAACCAGTTCCAGGGACCAGTTTTCATCTTTCTTCTTGGAAACTTTGTGATTAGGGGATTGAAGCAAGATAATAGGGAAGTGTTGGTATGAAAGGGGTGCTGTGTTTTCCCAAGAGTTTAGAATCTTTGTGCATTTCTCTCGAACATGTTGTCCACTTTGGCCTGTTTATGCACACTCCGGCTTCACCCCGGGTTCAAGCGGAAGGGAGATTGCAGCCAGGTTGATGGGAAGACCCGTTTTTGTCAAATCGTGGATTCTTCTTTACGTTCCCATCAGTCCATCCGCTTACGTTCCCATCAAAATATTGTACAATATCTTTTTTTGTGTGTGTGTGTGTCTTTTTTATAGTTAAATTGAGCATTAAAAAACATATTGCTTTTTCTGAAAATAATTTGGTGCATAATGGGTTAATTACTTATCACGACTACACTGTGAATCATATTATATTGCAATAATGAATCCTATTATTTCATCCTTTTCATTTATTACTTGAATTTCATAAATTTAATCAAAAATAGCTTGTGACAAATGCAATAGCTTTTACTAATTTTGACTGGGGATCAGCATTGTGAGAACTAGCATTAATCAGTAAAATTGTGTAAAAATATGTCTGGATCTTTTAAATACATTTCTAATTTAAAATTTTTGCCTTTTGTGATTGTCAATATCATAGCCCCACTTAAGGGGTGGGTTTTTAGGGTTCCAATCCCCTCCAAAATTTTCACAACTGTTCCGAAATATGCTTTTATTATCCTTTTTTTTCTGAAAAAACTGTTTCAAATTGATTTGTTTTAATTAATTTATTTTAGTTTTCAATTTCATTCAAAAATAAAATTTTTATTGACGAAACACATATACAGAACTTCATCCCTAGTAATTACTTGTAATTGTAACTTCTTGTGGGAAACATCCGCCAATAATCCTTCAATGTAGGTGGAGGGAATTCCCTCCTGTATTGAACGCGGCTTGAAGCCGGGTTGGATGCATAAAACGCCCTTATTCCGCGAATCCGGGTTGACGCTGGGTTGAATCCAGCTGCATAAACAGGGCCTTTGAGGATAGGGGGTTGATTTTTCGCCAGTCAGTTTTCAAGTGAAAACGGAAAATGCGTTCCTCATTTTCATCATTCTGCTTTTTTAACTCCTACAAAATGGCTGCTGAAAACTTTTTTGAATGTGGGGAGCTACTAGTTGAAGATAAGAATTTTTAAATTTTTAGGTGAAAAACCAAGTTGAAATTGTTGTTCATTTCAAAATCTCTTCCTGTGCACTTTCGACAATTATAAAATTTCAAATCTAGTAAAATATTGAAGACTACTTTATTGATCGTAATTCAAAGTGGTCTCATAGTACATATATAAATGCATATAGCATACGTGTGTGTAATTGTGAGAGATTCCAGTGCAATTTTTTTAAAACCTTGATAACTCAAAAACTCGATATCTCGAATTTTTTTCCCGTCTAGAGAGATTTGAGATATCGAGGTTGTACTGTATTTGTATGGAACAAGTTCAAACATTTCTATCCTAATTTTTGACTTAGTCGCCATATTTGGTCATTTTGTGAGATTTAAGCACTTAAGTCTCTTTTAGTGACCTAGTTTCCAAAAACGGAATAAGATGCATTTTGCAATGAAAACTATCGCGAAAATAATTCAAAATGGGCCTTTTTTTTAAGAAAATTCTTAATTATTTTCTTGAAATATGCAAAAAAATTTTTTTCAGAATATTACTTTATCCTCATTGGTTTAGATGCTAATCTACTAAATACTGATTATTTCATCTAAATTATAGTTTTTAAGGATTATTAATTATTTATAGTTACTTTTTTGCAACTAATTCAAAAATCTATTACCCTATTTTTTTCGTAGTCGCCATGTTTGGTCATCCGCAAAATGTAAGTAGACGAGACTATAAATTGCCTAAGTTTCCGAAAATAGAATTGTATATTTATCTCAATACAAACTATTAAAAATAACATGCAATGCAAAAAAAAAAAGAAAGAAAAATATGTTTTTTTAAAGGGAAATTTTATTTGTATTTGATCTTCATTGTCTTGGAGGCTTTGTAGAAGCTATTTCATTTGAACTGCCGTTTCCTGTTGACTTCTCATTTATTTATTCTTTTTGCAGAAAGGATCAGAAACCTATTCTAACTTAAATTTTCCATATGTAAAAAAAGTATTGAATAATACTCTTTTAGAATGTGCAAAGTCCTATTCATTAATTTATTTTGAAAGTTGTAAAAACTCCCCCCCCCCCCCCCTTTGTGTTTCAAAATTTAGCGATAGTGTTGGCCACTAAAATTTTGAGGTCTAGTGGTCACTTGGAAAATTCCTGAGAATTGATCTTTACTATGAAGTTACATAAGAGCTCTGCTTCCAAGCACGAGAAGTAAATTGTGTATTTTATTCTTCAATATGTTCTCATGCAATGCATTTTTAATACACGTATATGCATTAAAAAATATTTAAAAACAGGGTGCAGTTTTATTAAATCAAACAGTCATGTTTTTTTTTTTACTTTTCAATATGTAGCTACGTAATGCTTTTTTTTTTTGGTAAAATAATTTCATTTTAATCTTGGTTGTAGCTTTGCTGAAAATCAAACATGAAAATTCAGAAAAGCATAATAATGGTGTTTAAAACTTATAGAAGTTTGTGGTACAGAAGGAAGGCTTAGCAAAGGCCACGATTTCTTGCTCCTATTTTAACCCTCGTTGCTCCTATTTTTTCCCTTCATTGCTTCTATTTTTTTATCTTGAGGTTGGCAGCTATGGTAATATAATCTAAATAATGATGCTTGAGCTGTTCCAAAGTTCGCTAGCCTTAAGGCTAAAACTTAAGAGCCTGAAAATAATTGAAAAACTTTTCAGCCACTTTTTATCAAACCGATTTTTTTCAATATTGAACGCTGTTGTTCCATAGTACAGATATATTTCTTTTATGCTTTGAAATTAATAACATAGATTTTATTAAAAACCTTATATTTTAAAACTTTATAACTTTTAGCCCATTATTTTTATGTTTAAGCTTAAATAAGATAGGTTTTACATCACCTGATATCAGGCCTTAATTTCTTCAAAAGAAGTGTGTGCAGTGGCGTAGCTACACTTTCTGCCACCCGGGGCGGTTCCTCAAGTTGCCGCCCTTTATGATGGGAAATAGTTGACACATTAAAGAGTCGAAAGTATTTTAATGTGATTTTAATAAACAAGAAAAGAAACTTATTTTTTTCCCTTCTTATTTTTCTTGAAGAAGGGGAAAAAAGGAATCCAGAGCAACACCAAAACATTCCAAAACTTAAGTCAAAATTCGAAATTTTAAGCAATTTTTAGTAACGCTTACAGAAAAGATGCTTGGAGCTTCCACCAGGTTTTTTTTTTAATTAAAATTAGTTTTATGCATTCTTTGGTGAAGTGGGGGGGGGGTCAGGACTTTTCAAGGAAAATTTCCGAAAATGAAGTTTTAAAAAAAGCAATTTTAGGCTATTTTTGGATACGTGAAGACATTGGGGATGGTTCGGGGGCGCTGTCCGGAAAGTTTTTCAACTAAACAGAAAAACACGTAAATGTAGGAGACTGTCTAGTTGTGTAAGGATCTCTCCTAACTCCAACAGAGACTGGATTTTCCTGCCGAAATATTTTCAAACTTGAAATCAATTTTTGTCTATATTTGGTGCTGTTAAAGAGAATAGGGAACGTTCAGGAGCTCTCTGAAAATTTTTCGAGGACGAAGTTTCAAAAGCGCAATTATAGGCTATCTTTGACTGCAATAGTTTCCAAATGTTTCCAAAAATGTTGGAAGTCAGATGCTTTTTCCGTCTCCCCTTGAAACTTTTTCAGATGATATCCTAAAAACGCGACTTCAGCCATTGTTTGATGTGCAACGTTATAAGAGAGTTCAGAGGGAGGTTTCCCACCCGAAATCTTTTTCGAAACTGTTGCTCATTTTAAGCTCTTCACTACTGAGAAAAAAAGGGTTTGCTGTCTTCCCTCAGAAATTTCTAAAAACAAAATTTGGAGCCAACTGTTATGACATTAGGTGATTTCGTGCACATCTGGGGTCCCTACCTTAGAATTTTTTTGAAGTTTAAGTTTCAAAAACCCAATTTTAAGCTATTGATTGGTGACATTGGATGTAATGGGGATTTTAAAGTTCGAAGTTGATGTCCTAAATACACACTTTAGACTATCTTTAATCATTATACAGAAAGAGTCGAGGCTTGACCGCTCTTATGAATGTGTTGGTATTGAAGTTATAAAAACTCAATCAATATTAGGCTAAAAGATGAGATATGATGGGATGGGATGGGCGTTATCCCTTGGAAATGTTTCGAGACTCAAGGCCTAAAACTGCACTGTTGGGCTGTTTGGTGACGTTAAGGGATAGGAAGTTTCGGTTGCTCTTTCCGAAAATGTAACATTTATTGAGGGTTTAACTACGCAATTTAAAGCTGTCCTCAGTTGATCGAAGTTCTCCGGCCAAAAAACACATTTTAAAACTATCTCTGACACACTTTAGATAACGAAAAGGGGGGGTGTAAATGGAGCCCCCCCCCCCCCCCCAAAGCTGTTTTAGTCTTTTTTGGACAACTTATGGGAGGAAGGGATAGTAAGTGGCTCTCCACCGGAATTTTTTCAAAATTAAAGTCCTGAAATTGCATTTTAAGCTTTGCGACAATAGGAAGAAGCGTAAAGGTCGGGGAAATTTTCCTAATTTAAGGTTTTAGAAACGCAAATTTAGGGTCAATTTAGTTTCTCAAAGGAAGTTATTACTTCCTTTTGGATCCGTGCTTGAGCAACTCACCTAATGTTGACAAACTCAGAAGTTGCCATCCAGGGTACGAGCAAGACTCATCCCCTCCCCTTCCCTAGATCCGGTACTGCTACATTACCAAATTTGAATGATTTTCTTTTCCCTAATAGAGGTCGAAATGTTCTAAGGCTTTGCCTAGAGATCATTTTACTAATTAAAAACCTTTCCTTAAAATAAATGACTGAATGTAAAACTCATTGTATAAAGGAATTGGTTGATATAATACAGTAATACAAGCAATTATTATTCGAGTTGTGAATATTTTTTTTTTATAAAATGAACTTAAAATTCGTTCTGTCTTAGTGAAAATTTTATAGTCAATGACCAATAAAGCAATTGTTGATACAGATAATGCTATCCTGAAAATGAGCAAGAAATCGCCCACCATTTGAGACCTTTCTCTTTTTACTCTTGTTATCACTTTCTTTTAAAAAAAGTTTTTTTTTTTCTTTTTTTAAATACGGTGGTTTTCTAGGAACTTTCTTAAAATCAAGTGGTAGCTTCATCATATAACGAAAAGTTATGAAATTTATTGTTTCCTCTGTAGTAGTTAACCTTAACAGCAAAAGAAAAGAACAAAAACATGGTCCCTTGACTTTACACTACCACCTCCCTCAGTCTGTGGCTTCAGACGAAAGAAGAGAACAAACAAACAGTAGTGCTGAGATGTATACAAGAAAAACACATGTTTTTTGTATTAGAGTAATTTTATTATAATAGTCGTACCAAAACCTTACAATTCGCACTTTTTCTTTTTTGCCTCCAGTAATAGATTAAAAGCATGATTTCCTTATTGGGAAAACAAGTTACATTTTTCGCATCAAATGAGAAATTGCCGCCCCCAAAAAGTGCCGCCCGGGGCGGACCGCCCCCCTCCGCCCCTCCCTAGCTACGCCACTAAGTGTGTGCACTCATCTTAATAATTGTTTAATACTTTTGTAATGATAAAAGGGACAGAGATTGTATTATTTAACCATTATAATTAAAGAAGATATCATTCTTTGCTGAGAGTTGTCTGTTGGTTACTCCCAATGGGCAAATGAGTTTAACCTACTCAAAATATTTGGTGAAAGTTTTCTTTCTTTCTTTCTTTCTTTATTTTTAATCTAATACTATATGACTTGTAATCATCTTTGCATAATATTTTGTTCATCCTTAAAGTATTAAATGCTGTCTCTAAGTTGAATTTCATGTCCATTAGGTGATTTCTTCTAAAGTCACAACAAAAAGTAGTTGTTGCTAAAGTTAGTACCCTAGTCGATATGTATTGCTTGCTGTTTTCCCCAGAGTTTCACATTTTGGTTACTTTTAAACCAAAAAATTATGTAATTAATCATGCTGTATAAAATCATTTATTTTTTACGTTCTTGAAGTATATTTAATTGTTTTTAGTATCAAAAGAATTTACTGCTTGGTGAAAATGATATTTGTTTGATCAATATTGATGCTATCTACCATGGTAAGTTTCATTTGCTTTTTGTTTTTTAAACTACTGAATTCAGGGGCTGATTCAGACTCAAATTGGGTCCACTTTGCAGCCCTTTCACAAAATGATATACTTCTTCATAAAATTTCATGCTGTAAAATTAGACCTTTCACCAAATTTCATTTGCAAAAACAGTTCTTTCATGAATGTTGAGAGCAATCAATTCATATGAAATCAAAACATCAATGAAATAAAGAAAAAAAAAAGCCTCCAGCTTCTCTAAAAACATCATAAGGATTTCAAATTAGATTTGTGATAGCTGGAAGTACTCCTTACGATTGACGGGATTTTTTCCCCAAAAAATATTCCAAAACTAGTTTTTTTTTTTTCCAAAGTTCAAAAAAATTTTTTTCTTTCACAAAATACGAACCTAAAAATAAAAACCTGAATCGACTTCTGGAATTGTCTTAACACAGTGTGATTTGAAAGACATAATGAACAAATAGTTTAATTATCAATCTATCTCTAGGTTAATTATTTAAATAAATTTATCTAAAATGCATGTTTGATACATATTTGAATATGAGGCATGGGGATGTGTGGCATAGATGGTTACATTAGAGGCATCTATAAAGGTTGCTGGAGGTTTTGATCTGTGGACCTTTGCTATGGTAACCTAGTGCTTTTCCACTAAGCCAAAAGGACCTCTAGAGTCGTGGCCAAAGTTGAATTTAATGCTATTAGAGTGTTTGCCACAATTGTTCAAGTTTAGAATAATCATTTAGAAAAAGTCCTCGCTTTCTTCTAACCATTTGTTAGTTAACACCTACATCAGTATCTAAAACCTTAAGCATTTGCTCTCAGTAGTAGTTTGCTAAGTACAGTCACAGTACATTTTCTTCTCTCATGCCTGATTTTTTGAATTAAATTCTGAGCAAGCATTGTTTCTTTTCTAACAGAACTAAACTTTTGCAAACACATTTCTAATGCATGAAAACTCTTAATATGAAATGCAAGATAGATAAATGAAATTTGTTAATATAAAAATGCATTAATTGAAATGCATATTAAGATCAAGACTTTTTTTAACATGCTTTTATTAGCTTCACCTGTTTCTATGTACGTATCTTGTAACGGAATCTTGCAACTCAAATTTCGCCCACTTCCTGAGATTGGATTCTTTTGAAATTTGGCACCCAACCTCAGACCCAATGACAATTCGATATTCTGTTATAAAATTAATTAATTAACTATTAATTGTTAGTTTATTCCAATTTTAATCAATATTTTGGCCTAAATTCCAACAAAGTAAAAAAGGGAAAATCAAAAGAAAAAAACATTAAAAAATGCTCGCAAAAATTATTTTAAAATAGTACCTATAAAAACCTTTGATTTCTCTGCATCAAAGAAAAATTTTTCCATTGTTCCAAGGTAATTAGAACATGAGTTATTATTGTTTTTATCTAATTTCATGCCAAAATTTGGGCGAGCCTTCAATTGGCAATTCATTGCACATCAGGCAATTGTTAAACAATACTTTTATTAAAATGTATATCAAATTTAAATATGATTTCTACACACATACATCCATGACTGAGATAGATTGGCTGAATTAGACAATTACTCGACAGGCAATTTATAATCACAGTTGAATGTTTTTAAGAGTTCAGCTATTGCACTTTAAGGGGTATAGTTATTCTTTTTGGAGATAAAGAGACCCCTTTTCAAATGCTGCCCAAGACCTTTAGTCACTTTTTTTTTGGACAAATTTCATGAATATAAAAGATTTTGAATAATGTTGAAATGAATATTTTTTGTAAAACAAGTTAAACTAAAACAAGAAAATAAAACAATAGATTAAAAAACTAAAAAAAAAAAAAAAAAAAAAAAAAAACATGCTTTTGTAGTAAAATGAACTAAAAAGTAAAAAATAATCTTTGAATGATAGTAATTGACCAAACACTTAATTTTTATGTAATACAAAAAGGCATGGGGGGCTTCTTATCAGTTGTCTTGAATTTCTTCCATTTGTTATCCCTGCAAAAATGTAAATAGACTGCACCCCATGGTTTTTTTTATTGTATTAAAATTATGTGTTTGATCAATTACTATCATCCAAAGATAATTTTTTAGACATTACTACAAAAGCGTGTTTTTTTTTAGTTTTTTAATCTATTATTTTATTTGAGTGAAAGATGGTTTAAAGACAGTTGGAGTTGAATTTATTTGAACATATGCTCAACATTAACATAGATTATTAGTGTGAATGATATTTTTCAAATTGTAAAAAAAAAAAAAGAAAAGAGATTTGTATTTTTTTTTTATTATTTTTTTTTTAATATAAGCTAATTTTTATTGCTTCTAAGTTCTGAACAACTTTTTTTTTTTTGTCCTTAACAATATTTAATGAGGTTTATTTGAACATATGCTCAACATTAACATAGATTATTAGTGTGAATGATATTTTTCAAATTGTAAAAAAAAAGAAAGAAAAGAGATTTGTATTTTTTTTTTTTTTTTTTAATATAAGCTAATTTTTACTGCTTCCAAGTTCTGAACAACTTTTTTTTTTTTTTGTCCTTGACAATATTTAATGAGGTTTCTTTCAACAGTTGTAAAACATTTTGCATAAAAAAATTAGATCCATAATATTCATTTCATGATTTATTTGTTATACTGTTTCTTGGTAATTATTTCCATCACTCCATAATGCGAAAAAATCCTTTTTTTTCCCCCTAACGTTTTGCTTTTTTTCTCCCACTGATTGAGAGCTATGGATTTGCATATGCACTGCAAATGAACTTTTACATAATAAAGTTTCACTGCTTAAAAATTAAATGGCTTTTTTTTCTACAAATTTATTTGAATATTTGTAGCATGCTTTATGTGTAAAGTTCTTTTTCTATACTTTATAGTCTATAATGGAAGAAGGAAAAAGTTAAATGGGAACAATATTGGAACTAATGTTGAAATCATAGAAGTTCATTGTAAAGTAAGAACATTTTGCAAAACTAAGCTACTGTTTGTTATAATTTGTAATCTTGCTGTCAAAGGTATTTAATATTTTGCATCCATTTTGTTTTTCAGGATTTTAGGATTTATACATTTAGTTTCAAATTCTCACCACTAAGGCAAAGATCTGTAAGTAATCAATACTTTCCTTCCTTTTTAAAGGGATTAAATTTGAAAAAAAGAAAAGAAAAACAAATTATGTGTAATGCATACACAGAATCCTAGCTCAGAGATTTTATGTTCAAGCTAAGGTTCTTTATTTCTTCAATCCATTTCTTATTCCGTTTTCTTTATTTTTTATTTTTTTTATTCATAATATTTATAGTTATAGAATAAAATGCTTTAATCTGCTGAAATTATTACAACTAATTTACCTTATGGTTAATAAAATTATGTTATTGGTAAAATTAAGTTATTTGATCGAAAAGTTATAAAAGAAGAAAATTAAAATGCAGCTAATTAAATTTGGATAATTTGTTTATTAACTGTGTACTGTTCTCATAATTTTTAAATATTGAGATGAACTGAAATTATTTTTTTCTAAATATTTTAAAGATAAAATTGTTATTAAACTTGAAATTTTTTCTACGGTGTAGCAAACATATTGGATGTGCTGACCGTTTCATCAAAGGTCTAAACTGGTGAATTCAGTGGTTTTATACAGTATTGCATAGGTATGGTTGGAGTTGCAAAGACTCCTTATTATGCAAAGAAAGGTATTATGCAACTTTCATACCAAGTTTGCTATCCTTTGGTTTATAGGTCAGCAAACATGTTGCTATTAGGAATTATCTATAGGAACTATAATTTATTCTAAGAAATTCTTTTGTCGGTTGGTTGGTTGATTTGATTTTAATGGCTCAAGAGCCCTTGAGGACAATACTGCGCCAAATAATTCATTGTTTTACACTATTTATTTTTCATTTTAGTATACATTTAGGAAATGATAAAAATAAACATATTTTGAGGTAAAAGTCAATTTCAAGCAGTTTAAAATATAAAGTCATTAAAAACATGTAAAAATTTAGAAAAACGGAAAAAACCATATCTTGGCAAAAAAGACTTTGAAAGATACGAGAAGGATAAAATCGCATTATGACGATTCAATCACTAAATTAAAAGGAAGAAACCAATCTCTTAAAGGAAGGAGCATAAATTTCAATCGGGTGGGTCCCCAAGCAACTCCTTCAAAGAAGGGTTAAAATTATTAAAATATTTAAAACGTATTTGATTAAAATTTGGGCAGTTACTTAAAATATGTAACACTGTCTGATTCACATTACATGTAATGCACGTTGGAGCTGGTTCGCGTTATAAGAGGTATTTATAAAGAGAGGTTTTTCAGAGGTTACTTTTGTTTGAAAGCATGATGAAGGAATGACATTTTTATGTTATTGAAGGCTTCCTAAAATGAAGGAAGGGTACAAGGGAGGGGCGACGAGTGCGATCGCCCTCCCTTGAGGCACCTGCAAAGGCAATTCTTCCAAAATGTAAGCCCTAAAACTCAAGCGTTGGCCCTTTATGATGATGTTAAGGAAAGAAATGGGATTCATTAAAGTTTCAAAAAGGGAATTTTAGACGATCTATGACAATGTTAGGAAGAGATGTTTGGAGGTCTTCATACAGACATTTCGCAAAATTTAATTCTTAAAGACGCGAAATTGAAGTTCTAAATCCCAATTTTAGAATACCATTTTCAACGGAAAAGGAAAGGGTTGGAGGACCTCGTGGTAATAATTCTATATTTTAGTTGTTTTAACTAAAAACACTTTTCACCCCCTCCCCAGGGGCAGAAAATGGGGGGGGGGGGCAAGAGGAGGTGGTCACACTCCCAAATTTTTGGAGCAGAATGATAGAAAATGACTGAATTCAATTTATGTAAGTTGGAAATCAATGTTCATTAAAGGAAATATCACTAGTCCTCAGCAACTATTTGATGAAACTCGACACATTCTCAGACTAGAAAAAGTGTTTTTCGTTATTTGGATGATGACTTAGAAATTCATGAAGTATTTTCGGCTTTTTCAGAACATGGAAAACTGATAGAGAACCATGATTAATTTTAACTAAAGAAGACATTGCCTCATATAGACTAATTATTTCACACTTGTGTGCCCAGTGTATCGATGGTATGTCCAATGTGAGAGTCTCATGAAAATGGTGTGGCAGCATGGTTTTCACAAGAAAATTCTTTGATATTTTACATTCACTTTTATGCTCATTTTTTAAGTGTATATTTATTTAATGAGTGTTCATCGCATTCTTCTGCCAGAAACACGTTTCAGCTTCTCAATACATTATATTGCTTTCATAGAAACTTCTTAAAAATGCATGTGATTATTGAATAAAAAAAGACATATCAACCAAATACCTTTTATGGGGTTCTATAATTATGCAATCAAGGAGTGACACATTATAATCTTCAAGAGTTAAAACGATAAAAGTATTTCTCTATAACTTCAAAGCAGTGATTTGACGACTGAAAGAATTATTGCAAAACGATTCTTTCAGTCGTGAAAAAGCTCATGCCCTTTAGCATGCATGACTTCGTTTGAATTTTTATCCAATTTGTTTGCATCGGAAAAAGGTTTTTGAAAAATGCTTTACTCTATCATAATCTATATCTTCAATCCTTTACTCGACTATTCAAACCACAGTTCAATCTAAAATTGATCAGTGCACCATACTACCACAGTTCAATCTACAATTGAAACTGAAAGTAGATTTTTCATAGATGTATATTTCAATCAATCCGCTACTCGACTATTCAAACCACAGTTCAATCTACAATTAATCTGTGCACCCTACTACCACAGTTCAATCTACAATTGAAACTGAAAACAGATTTTTTATAAATATATTTCAATCAATCGTGAAATATTTCAAAAAAATTCTTCCTCCAAGCCAATTTTAAAGAGGCGCGAAAAAAAAAAAAAAAAGGATTGGATTTTGAAAACGAAAAATAAAATGTTTCAACTGTGAGTAAAATTTTTAGCATGAGGCAAGAAAAGTTACAAGCAATATACCAACAGAATGGTTTTCACATCCAGAGACTGCAGTTTTGTCCTCCTTATGGACTCATCAATCTGGAATGGTGAATAACAGAGCTGGAGGCTGATGATATCTCATTGAAGCTGAGAGCGCCGACATAACTAGATTATTCAATGATGAAAAGTTAAAGCCCCTCACAATTTTTGAAGTAGCCTGTGTGATTTTGAAGAGCAAGATATAAAAAGTGTTTTCATACATAACTTTGTGTTACTTCAATTATTTTTTAACTATTACAATTAGCTCAGCTAGTAGAGAAAGTCTCAGGAGGTTAGAGAAATATTTTCAAAGCACAAAGGGAAAAAAAAAACATTTTCCATTTAGCTGAACTAGCAAAACAGCACGACATTAGGCACTGATAGATTAGTAACACGATTCTCTGCTCTTCCGAATTCCAAAAATCATGCATTATAACTTTTCCAAAAGGTATAAAACTTTAGTAGCAAGATGTTTTGTACGATAACTTTTTAGTCAATGAATCAAAATTTTAATTGTTTCTAAACACTAATTTTATTTATACTAAACCGATTTTATGACAACTTCTTGTTAGCTAATGTGTGCTTGGTTTTGCTTTGGGGTTATACATATTTAAGAAACTTGACCCCCCAAATGAAATGGTAAAATGCTGTCCCTGACACCCCCCCCCCCCCCAAGCAGACTTAGATAACATGAAAAGCTTTCTGCAAACACAAATCCTAACTGGAAAATTTTCTGCAAATAATTATTTTGCCTAACTCACCCTTGAATAAAGAATTAAATTTACATTCAAATATGAAAGAGACAAAAGAGACAAAAAAGTGCTTTAAATCTTTTTTTTTTACAATAACGTATAATTTGTGCTTATTTTTCACCAACTGAAGAAAACTGCCAAAAACCATTAATTATTTTACACATGTGCTTTAAAAGGTTTTGGCGAAATGCTTTAACAGAAATAAATTGGGATTGTTTTAAAAATTCCCTCAAAACTTTTTTTTTTAAATAACGTTAGAAGTATGAAAAAAATTTCTGCAGAGCCAAAAATTTTCCGCAATTGTCATTTACGCGTTCGTCTATATTATACAACACTGCTCCCAAGCATGTATAATTAGATACATAGTAAAAGGTAAGTTAAAAGATCATCCGCCCCCTGCTTGAAGCACTTCTGGATCCATCCTCGCCTAAAATATAGCACTTTTTTTACTCATAAATAGTTGCTTTAAAAAACTTTTTAAAAAACTCTTTTTTTCTCCCTAATGTTTGCTATGGCCTTGGGATTCCAGTTGCCGGGAAAACTCCATTTTTGCTATAAGTATCTATTAGTACATTGTTGGGTGTAAAGAAGAGCTCTTCCCTCCTGTGATATCTATAATTATAGCAAAAAACATTTTTACTGTGTACTTTGTACACATATACTAAACATATTATAGTTGCCTCTCTGAGATTTATTTCATCATTTGTAGAAAATATCTGTCCAATTTTTAAATTGAAATTTTCATCTTAAAGGCAAATCAAGTTTCAATACATCTGAATCGACAATTTTACCTTGTGTGTATAATTTTAACAAACAAGTTTTCTTTTTTTTAAATATAAAATACCAATTTTCATTAGAGCAGAATCATATTTAAAGCATAAGAAATTATTACACAAGTTCTGTATAAGTAAGAGACTGAATCTTGTATGTGTTATTATATTTATTCCCTTCTTCAAAAGTCAGTTTTTAAACTTTTTTGAGAGCATATGCAGAAGTTAAAAATTACAGAAGAATGTAGAATACCTTTGCTAAAGGTCTGTTGATGTATACAGTCTTAACCGTTTATAGCGAAGCTGTACATTAATGGCTATAACATAATAGCTTCAATTCCCCTGCACATTTAACTGTGTATTATTCAACTTTTTATAACAAAATTGTGACCAAAACAACATTCGTCCCTTTGACTTCACTATAAACGAGCGCGACTGTATAAAGAGCAAATTATTCTGATTTAGTTAATATGTTAACAAAATTTAAAGCTTATTTTATTTCTGTTTAAAAATGTTTTTGTTTTTTGGTTTTTGATTATAGGTGATAAATACTATTATCCATCATGCTTTTGTACCTAAAATTCACCTCCTTTTTGCTTTTGATTATGCTGAGGAATCTTCTGGTAAGTAAAATAATTAATTTTTTAAAAATAATAAAAATTGCTTTGTATTTAAATTCTGAATATAATATGGAAAAATCATTTAATTTAATAAGATGATGACTGTAACCATACCATACATGCATTGAGTGATTTTTCATTATGTTTTCGTGTGTTTGTTTTTGAATGTGAAATGTTTTGGACTACTGTAAAGGATCCACTATAACTGTAGCTTTCTGCAACTCTTTTACAGCACTGATATGCAGCAAAGGGATGTAAGTGGCAAAATTTAAAAAATGTTGATAGCCAGTACAAATAGTAAGGAAACCTCTTCTCTGAAAGAGATAGTGGTAGTAGCCCTGGCAGGTGCTGCTGTACAACATGAGTTAGAAAAAAAATTAATGAAAGCCTACCTAGGTTGTTATCTTTAAACGCATTTTACTCAAAACTTGAAAATGTCCACTTAAGTTCCTTTGCTTCTCACTGCCTCATATGTGATATCTAAACATACTATAGGCTTTGTACTATATTTTACCATGTCTAAAGACTGCTAAGGTAATTTTCCTTTCAGGTCCAGAAGAAAATAATTCATTTCTCTTTACTCAACCGTGCCACTGGGAAAGTGAATTGGAAAGGTGCAAATGTCCTGGATGGAGAGTTACTCAGGCCAATGAAAAATTTCTCTTATGTGATAGGTATTGTTTTGGTTAACATTTTTATCTTTCTCTGATAGAAAATGCCTTGTCATTCTAAAAAAATACTGTTGTCAGAGGTTTTTTTTTTTTTTTTTTTTTGTATTAATAAATTTTTAGTTAATATTCAATTTTCTTCAAAAGATAGAAGGAAGTTTTTAATCATTAATTGATAGTCAGTCACATTTCTAATCAAGTTGTTGAAAATCTTTCATTCAGTGCTTATTTCTATGAAAAAATTTTCAGCAAGAGAAAATCTCCAAGACCTTAAATGCAACCCAAGAACAGAAGTTTCAAAATATTTTTTTACAGATGTCATAAATTCTTTAACTGAATGACATGTTTTACTCTATTTTTATTTTCTTTTGATGTGTTTGATTGAACAAAATAGAATGATAATTAAACTCGTTATGGAGTAATACAATATTTTTCAGTCTTCCAGAATCTTTTGTGGTGCCTTCAATTTTGCTTGACATGAATTTAAATAAAACTGCTCCTCATTTTGCTGCTCACAGAGTTCCTGTAAGTACGTTTTTTTTTTAAAACTTGTTCTAAGTACTATGTACGAGGGGGTATCAAAAATTAAGATAACAAGCCCAATCAGAGAAAACGTTTATTCAGGAATTAAAAAAATATTTACAACGTAGGAAGGCACAGGTATATATTACTTCTCTACATAGTTACCATGCTTATCAAAGCATTTGTTCCATCGGTACACCAAACCATCGAAACTGGCACGGAAGGAATCAGCGTCAAGGTTGTGCAACCACATCAAGACGGCTTGCTGAACCTCAGCATCAGTTCTAAAATGCAGACCTCCCAAGTGTTTCTTTAACAGTCTGAAAAAATGGAAATCACTTGGTGCAAGGTCGAGACTGTAAGGAGGGTCCAAGATCTGCCAGCAAAAATGCTCTAACAAATCGCGCGTAGTTGTGGCCGTATACGGTCAGGCATTGTGGACATAACACTGGTACCGTACACTTCCACAAATTGGCAATGAATTTCAGCTGGATAATTTTTCTTTTAAACTCAAAAACCATATTACACTTCTTATTTCAATTGCGGACCATGCTTCCGTCAATGCGGCCATCTTCTAACTAAAATTTCGTCATGTTACCGGCCTACCAGCTCCATCTACCGACACCGTTTGAATGCTGTGGTTGTTTACGTTACCTTCAGAGGGATTTTTATTCATACGGATAATTTGCACACCCGTCAGAGCTCTTGTTACCTTACATTTTGATACCCGTATGTATTTTAAACTAAAAACTAAGCCAAATGTGTTACTAATAGCTTTTTCCTGCTGTAAATCATACAGTCACAAAATTATTTATTCATGCAAGGAGATGCTAAATGTACACTTGCTGAAGCACTCTGAGATGATTAAGCTACAGCACAAAGCAGCAGGGTTCTGATGTTCTGAGCTCGCCATCCCCCATTTGCCAACTGTGGTGGGTGACACTTGATGATTTTAATGCTTTTACCCCCTCAACGTCCTCGGGTCATCCTGGATGTCTGGCCCCTTAAGGTTTAAGAAGAGTGAGATAGGGCAGAATTGCTTCCCCTGAATGTCCTGTAATAGACATTGACAGTCTGGAAGAGATAAGAGTTACAGACAGACAGACGTGCACATGTTATAATAATATAGAAATTGATATCAATTAAAATGAAACAGACAAGAAAACTATGATGATTTCATTGCTGTCCATTCTGGTCAGACATTTACCAATAAACACAAACTCAATCAGAGGACTGTATGCTTTAATAATAATTAACAAGCACCAACTGCATCTCGGTGGTTGTTGCACTGAGCTCTCACACAAGCCACTCTCCCAATACAAGTATTTCAGCGTTCCACATCCGCGGCGCCTTCTACATGATCTTGATACAAAACAATAGAGCCCGACCAGAGGGGGGCAAATTGTGTTAATTCATAAATTGAAGTAAACATCATAGAATTATTTTGAATTGTGAACTGAAGTGCATGAGTTTTGTCCCAAAGGAAACTTTTAGATATGTAGTTCTGTAGTGAAATTCAGAATTTCATCAAGCTTCTGACAACATGTAGAATCTCTATCTTGTATTGTGAGGGATATATTTTTAAATTCTAAAGTAAAGATGATGGATCCCCTATGTTTCATGCTGGTTTTACTCAACAGTAGAGCCATTCCATTTCAGATCAGGCAGGGTCTGTCACATGACCATCACCGATTTTTTTTTGAAAAAATTACAGTAGTTACAACTAAGAGACATATGAAATATCCCAAAAGGATTTTGCAAGAAAATTTTTTTTTCTTCAGTTACAGCCTATTAAAATTCTGCACAAAATCCGCCATTTTGGAAAAAACCGGCAAAACATTCCATTTGAAATGGACACTATTTCAAAAGTATTTAACCTGTTCGAATAATTCTTTTTTCTAAAAATAAATAAGGACCCATATATCCTCTAGACATCGTTTTTGGAAGTTTAGTTAGATTTTTGATAAAGAAAAAAATTCATTTTTGCCGCGAAAAAACTGCATTTTTACCGATTTCATGATTTTTTTTCTCCATGAAAAAAAAGTTTTTTTTACTAAACGGAGATGGCAGTCTAAAGCCCTTATATGATAGTTTCATAATATATTTTATTAGAATCCTTGGATGCATACAGCCTCAGAAATAAAATTTGAAATTTTGAAAATTTTCAAAAATTAGCGATTTTTGAAGTGATTTTACTCAAAAAACCCATTTTTAAAAAATCTAAAAATTGGCTCATTTGAACCCCATATAATGCTTAACAAGTGGATAGACACCGCATCCAGTATTTTTTCCCATAAAATGTTTATGATTTTTTGAAAGTGACCTTATCGCCCATGGCATGCATGTAAAATAAAAATTTCTAATAATTTCAGTCACTGAAAATCTGATCATATTAATGGATTAATGTCTAATAGCTACAATGATGGTGCACTTTATCAGCAACAAATAAAATTTTACTGACTTTTAATAATACAGCAATATCAAACCGCTTTTGATGACCCAGTCAATTCGTCTTTTTGTAAGACTGTGTGTAGCCTTTAGATAGAAGAGCCTTTGGTGATTATATTAATGACTAATTCAGTGGCTCCCAAAAGCGTTCGTACACCTTGAAATTTTGTAGTAAAACCAAAATAACGCAAAACTGAATTCGAATACGAAGTCCAATTTTTTTTCACATCATTCCTATGCCATTCTGAATAAAACCCAGCAGTTTTTTTCAAAATATCTGATGACCCAGTAAATTCGCCTTTTTGTATTTCATTATATAAATATATTTTTCTGTTGATCAGCGCCTAATTGTTATGGGAGCTGAGCTCCCATACTTCCTTATTTGTTTTACTCGAATTTTTGTATTTTTGCCCGAATTCAGGCCACTTAAGCATTAAAACAAGTTCTGAAGACTATAGGGATCCTGCACTTCTTTTGTTAGAAATTGGATCCCTGGCTATAATAGTCACCTTTAGTGAGATCTGTTTGGTTACCTCAACTTACAACCATGTTCAATTGATTACTTCTCTCATAAAACAGGTGGGCTTTTTAAATTCTTAAACTACAAGTGAGTTTTACGGTTTGAATTTAGTATAAATATTCTTACGTATAAAAGTAATCATACGAGGTAGGATCCAAAAATTATGTGACAACATTCGCCAATGACAACCAAAGCACGAAATTAAAATTAACCATTTTAAATGCATTGTATTGTTCTTCCCTTTGATGATTTCCCCTGTCGTGTAATTGAGTTGAAGAGAATGACTATTGAAAGAGAAAAAATATGATTTGTTGCTGCATATGAAAGTAACGGTGAATGCATAGCTTTGGAGACGAAATAAACTAATGTTTATTTTAAAAAAGGAAAGATTTTAACTGTTACTGATAAAGTACATCATTATCTTAGCTAGTCATTAATATAATCACCAAAGGCTCTTCTACCTATAAACTACACACAGAGTCTTACAAAAAGACGAATTGACTGGAACATCAAAAGCAGTTACTGATATATTATTAAAAGTCAGTAAGATTTAAGTTGTTCCTGATAAAGTGCACCGTTTTTGTAGCTATTAGGCATTAATATAATCAGATTTTCAGTGACTGAAATTATTAGACATTTTTATTTTACATGCATGCCATGGGCGATAAGGTCACTTTCAAAAAATCATAAAACATTTTATGGGAAAAAATACCGGATGCGGTGTCTATCCACTAGTTAAGCATTATATGAGGTACAAATGAGCCAATTTTTAGATTTTTAAAAAATGGTTTTTTTGAGTAAAATCACTTCAAAAATCGCTAATTTTTGAAACTTTTCAAAATTTCAAATTTTATTTACGAGGCTGTATGCACTCAAGGATTCTAATAAAATATGTTATGAAACTATCATATAAGGGCTTTAGACTGCCATCTCCGTTTAGTAAAAAAAAACGTTTTTTTCATGGAGAAAAAAAATCATAAAATTGGTAAAAATGCAGTTTTTTGGCGGCAAAAATGAATTTTTTTCTTTATCAAAAAACCTAACTAAACTTTCAAAAACGATGTCTACAGTATATATGGGTCCTTCGTTATTTTTAGAAAAAAGAATTATTCGAATAGGTTAAATACTTTTGAAATAGTGTCCATTTCAAATGGAGTGTTTTGCCGGTTTTTTCCAAAATGGCGGACTTTGTGCAGAATTTTAATAGGCTGTAACTGAAGAAAAAAAATTTTTTCTTGCAAAATCCTTTTGGGATAGTTCATATGTACCTTAATTGTAACAACTGTATTTTTTTCAAAAAAATTGGTGATGGTCATATGACACTTTTCATACCTGCCTGCCTGATTTGAAATGGAATGACTCAGTAGTCTTTCTTGCAAAATAATATAGAATACAGGAATTTATTTTAGGAGGAGCCCAGGCCCCTTCGGCTCCCTCCTTAAATATGCCCTTGTTGTTAAATCATTCACAGATCAATCAGGATAATTTAAACCTCTTGACATATAATGATGTTTGGGAGACATCAGCAAGCCTGGAGGAAAAATGGCACACTCCGCCTCTTTTACCCCAAAATCAGTTCAACTCTGACTGCTACTCCACAAGCCCTGGCAGAGTTGCAGACTTTAAGAGAAAATAACTGACTCCGACTCTTGAAATCTCAAACCTTCGAATCCAGAATCCGACCCCTTTACCTCTAAATTAGTCCAACTCTGCAGTCCTAAACATCAGTCATTTTGTGCATCATTGTAAATTTGGGTGCCTTCAAGACCTCATGCAAGGAACCCTGGGAGTTAGCATGTTTGCTATATCTTTCATTTCATGGACCATTATACCATATTTTCCTGCCTATTATCCGTGGGCGGCCTATAATCCACAGGTCCTAAAATCGGCCTGAAGAAAAAAAGCTTCATATAATCCTCGGGTAATAAGATGTAAAAAAATAAAGTTTGAATTTAACATACTATTTGAGCAACTAAACTAAAAACGTGAAAAAGTAATTATTTTGAAGGCCTAATCAAAATTAATCTGAAATATAATCTAAAATATAATGATTTCTTCTTGAAATCTTGATTATAGTACGCTAATTACTTGAAAAACAAAGAGTCAAGACAAAGGAGCATATGGTTTAATCTTGTGCAAATGGCTACCTATTTCACTGTAATCTTGCTTATTTTACATGACCTGAATCACCAAGAGGAACATTCAAGCAACGTAAAATAACCAACATACAGGCAGGCAGCGAGGAAGAACAAGCATGCTTAGTAAAATAAACAACATTCAGTCGGCGTGCGGTCTCGATCAGTGAATCCTACTGTAAAAATATTGAGGTTCAATGCGTTGGCGTTAAGGGGAAAAAAATCACAAATAATCAGCGGCTGCATATAATCCGCACCTCATAAACTTCGCCTTTTTCAGCAAATAATCCGCAGATTATACGCAATAAAATACAGTAATTTTTGTGTATTCCTTGATGTCTCCAAGATGCAATTGTATCTCAAATAGTTGAAGTGATGGTATGGACGTGGAATCAGATATTGTTTTTAAGCATAGACGGATTTAGGACTGAGTTCCTGGGGAGGGGCAGGATTTTTTTTTTTTTTTTTTTTGAGCAATATTAGTTGTAATCAAGACTGGATTTATAATATAGACTTAATATGGCTCTAAGCTGTTTCAGCTTTTTGGTATGTTTTGTAGATCCGGACAACTTTTCTGTCGGTGGCAAAAAAGGCCAAAGTGCCCCCCCCCCCCTCCCCACTATGTTTTATACGTATGGTTCATGATGGGAAATGGTGTCCCATTTAAGTAGGGAATATACCTAATTAGATATACCAAGTAGAATATACCCAATTTTAGGGTGTCCGGGGGTTTCTCCAACGTAGGAATTTTTATAAAATAGATATAAATTTCTGCATTTTGAAGCCTTCTGCAATTCGAACCACAAAGATCTCTAAAAAGAAAAAGAAAAATACTCTTTTGCCAATTACGATAATACACATTACAAATCAGTGGCAGCAGTCCTCAGAGAGAAAAAGCGAGGAAGAAGATAAGATTATGTTTTGTTATTTGCTTACATCGGGCTGTTTAAATTCAATTAGTTTTTGGTCAAGCCTTTAACACACCCACAAATACAACAATGAATTAAATACAAAATGATCAATAGTAAAAAATGCTTTTAAAAAAATGGTGTACAGATTTAGAAAATAGATAACAGGAGAGTACCATGCTGTCCATTTGGACATGGACATTCATTTATACACTTGATAAGAAATTAAATTGAAGCACCCTTTGCTTAGGAATTTCAAAGACTCATCTAATCCGTTTCAAGGACTTGAGAACAATTAAAATTATTTAATTACAAGCAGTGCAGAAAACGAAAAGGAATAGAGGTGGTGTTTTTTTTTCTCCGTGCTGAACAGATAAACAATATGCAGTAGAAGTAAGATAGAAGCAAGCAATACAAAAGAATTTCCAAAATACTGCACTGCATTTGGGATTAAATAAACAGCAAGATGTGAAACATGTGAGTCACAAAAATTTATCTCAAGTACTATGTTACAAAAACGTGAGGACCATGATTTTTACATTTTTGATGCAGGATGAGGCAAGGAACTGAATTTAACATATTTCGGCATTTATTCCTCTACCGTCTATCCCCTCCCATTTGTTATAAATGTTTAAATTTATGGTTTGTAACCATATTTTTCCAAAATTTTGAAGGTTTTCAAGCACTTTAAAATGAAATTTATTTATTCAAGTCCTTCCCTTCTTTTTTTTTTTTTTTTTTTAAATAAGGAAATCATGATCATGGCCTTTTTTTTTTTTGATAAGGATATTTTTTGATGATAATCATGAAATTTTCTGTAGTTGGAGGCCTTCAACAAAGCGGGTAGCCTAAGCTATATAGCTTGTTCAGTTTATAGGAAAATCTGCTATTTTAAAATCTTTGTTTCAGTTTCTAATTTGTTGAAATAATCCTTGATTAATTATAAGTATTGCTGCTGAATACATAGCTCGTTCAGTCGATATTTTCACTTATATACTTGCCCTAATAGCTTTCAGTTCAAAGTAGTCGTTTTCAACATATTTCAGCATCCCAGTGACCGCTTTACCACTTGTAATATATTGTACGGATTCCCCCCCCCCCCCCACCCGGAGAAAAGGACAGTCGCTATTCTCTTCATTTTCGCTTCTGAACTATTCAAAAAAGAAAAAAAATCATGATTTTTTTTTCTTTTAAAATTTTGGAAGGTTTATTGTTACTATGTATAAAGTCCTCCCAAGACTGGGGGGCATTGCCCCCTCTCCGCCCCCCATTAATCCACCCATGTTTTTAAATAGCATATGCGTTATACATTACATTTAAAAAAAAACTCGAATTTCCAAAATTTATTATTTTGTAATTTACTCTTGTAGACTTGGAGTTGGGGTTGTTCATCTGGAGCCTCAATTGTTCGAATGGCTTCTTTAGATCCTAGCATATCTGACAGTAAACAAAGAGATGTGTAAGTTATGGTTTTTTTAGTTGTGATAATTTGGCTGTACTGTATTTTTTTAACTGTGCTTTATTTCTTACTTATTGTTATTTTTGCTCAGGATGATTGATGCAATTAGTAGAGCAAGTCCTCGTCAACTACCTGTACAAATTTTTAATTTAGATGAGTCATGCTCTAGTTACAAAGAAATTCAAAGCAGTTTTCTAAAACTTAAAGATTTGTGCATGCCAAGTAAGAATTTAAATTTCTTAGAAAACTATATTTTGTTCTGTCTGCTTTTGTGTAGATTATTAACTGTTCTTAGTTTTTTGCTAGTTTAAAATATGGACAGGCCTTTACGTTTGTACATATTTGATTTCTTAAATGCTAATGGAAGTTAATTAGGGTGAACTGCCAATAATTAACCATTTATTGAAAGTTTCTACAAGTTCTGTTTAGTTTTGCAGGAAAAAATCACGGAGAAAAAATTTAAAAAATACTATGTGTCAATAAATGTATAAAAAATTAACTATAATTAGTCATTTTTCTGTTGTATTTATTATAGTTATTTACTATACTTATAATTATTTTCAATAATAATTTAAAAACTACATTTTGTCAGCAATTGACCAGTGTCAGCCAGTAATTGACCACTTTCTCTGCACATTAAAAACCAAAATCTATGGCATTAAAAGCGGACCATATCTATGTATGCATGTCTTTCTAAAGATCATTTTTGATTGGCTATTGGGGGAATTATGTCATCCCACGTGAACTTGTGATAGCCTTGTGATAGCAATAACCTATGAGGTTCAAACAGCAGCCGAATGTTGCTACACTTGGAAACATTTGTCAGTTTCTTGCCACTTTTGAGGATTTTCTCTTGAATTAGAAAAATGTTCACAAGATTCACATTCACCGTCTGCTTGGCATCAATTTGTTCTTACCAAAGTCAAGCACGTGATTGAGGTCGCCAAATGCCACAATTTGCTGTTTACAAATAGTCTATCTTTCCCGTGAATGAAGTATTATAAATTACATGGAAAAGTGCTTTTTTCTGAATAAAAGCTTTACTGTATTTTATCTTAAGCAAAAATGTTTGTAATTAGTTTGGTTTAGAGAAAAATAGCGAAAATACCGACCATATGTTCATTACTTGACCGTTTTGGTCAATTACTGGTACTGATAGCATTTTAGACAGCCAGTAGTTGACCACCCCTTAATAGCAATGTAAAAGGGTAGTTATAAATTGATTTTTTTTTTTAAATTATTTGCTTAAATCAAACATAGATGATCTGCATATCATGGTAAATAATACTGTCGAATGAAATTTTAAACTTCAAGCAACAGAATTAAAAATTTCATCTCATAACACTCATTAGTATTAAAAGTGACTTTCTTGAATCTTTCTGGGGGACTCTGAAAGTATTCTATCCTAACCTTTAAGCAAAACTTTAGTTAGTTACATCTATAAATTACGGCAGAGCATTTTGTGGGATGCTAAGAATTGTTTTAGCTACCAGATAAAGAATATGTGCTTATTTATTCTTGTTTTCTACATTTTTGTGCTCCACTGGTCAATTACTGGTGGATCATTATAAGAAAGTAGATGAATCTGAAAATGTGCATTCTTAAGTACATTGCCGTACAGTAGGATATCTTAGTGTTATTCCTGGGATTAAATGCATTGGTGTTGCTCTGAGGCGACGACATGTTAAATACACTGCTCGACATTGAAAATGCAACACCAAGAAGGAGTGTTCAGAAATTTATTTTAGAGTAGACGTACATCACTGAGTTTGTAAATGATGTGAAATGCGTAGCTCTCCGACGTACGGGAAGTAAGATATAAGGGAAGGAACTTGCAGAATGGGCAATATTCGTGTCGTTATTTTGAATAGAGAATTATCAAATAAATTTTGTTTGTCTTGGAGGATACGTGTAATACGAGAGAATGCCAGGCCGCCATCAACGAAGGCACTTCCAGCAGATAGACGATTTTATGAGGAGTATGGTGATCGAACTGAGAAGAGGAGGTTAGTCCGTACGTCAAATCGCAACTGATGAGGGGTATGGTGATCGAACTGAGAAGAGGAGGTTAGTCCGTACGTCAAATTGCAACTGATACCCACTTGAATATGAGCACGGTGCATCGGCTGTGCCGAAGATGGTTGGAACAATGAAATGTGGCAAGATTGAGGGGTGCAGGTGCAGCCAGAGTGACGTTAGAACGCGTGAACTGACGCATCCACCGACAAGCTGTAGCAGACCCACAAGTCACTTGTTCCTCGATTCTGCAGCAGGTGCAAGATACCCTGAATGTTCCCATGTCAACTAGAACCGTTTCCCGTCGTTTGGTCGCATGTGGTCTGCAATAACGGCGTCCGCTAAGAAGACTGCCATTGACCCCACAACATAGACAGCAACATTTAGTATGGTGCCGGACTAGAGTAGATGACAGAATGGTGAAATGTCATGTTCTCAGATGAATCTCGCTTCTGTTTATCCAGTGATAGTCGTCGCATACGTGTGTGGCTTCAACAAGGAGACAGATCTAATCCGGCAGTAACTGTGGAACGTCCCACCACACGACAACGTGGCATAATGGTTTGGGGCGCAATTGCATACAATTCCATATCAGCTGTAGTTTGTATTCAGGGCACTATGACAGCCCAACGATACTTGGATAATCTATTGCAGCCGGTGGCAATCCCTTACCTTCAAGGGCTACCTAATGCAATTTTTCAGCAGGATAACGCCCAAAAACACAGTGCTCGCATCTGCCAACATGCTCTCCAAGGCACCTCTATGCCTAGATGTGTTTCTTCGTGTATCGCTGTACGCGGTGGTCCTACATCCTACTGAGCCGATGCCGTTCTCGCTCTGTATTGTGCCTATCATTTTGAAAGTATGATCATTTATTATTCCTTGCTGTCTCTGTCTTTTTTCCATATTTCATCACTTTCTGACCACTCCTTCTTGGTGTTGCATTTTCAATGTCAAGCAGTGTATTTTCCTGTTTAGTTCATAAAGTTTTCTTTAAATTGTTTCATCATTCAATGTTTTCTTGCTCAAAAAGCTAAGTTGAGAAATTCTTTTTTTTTTCTTTATGAGAAAAGGAAGTAATTTTTCTATATCTTTTTATGTTGCCCTTTGTCACTTTTTATTGCATATTTATACTATTAACTAGCATCCTGTTTGCGTAAAAGTTTCAAAATACATGAAAATTTTATCATTCTCACTGTAATAGGTATTTATATGTAGGCACAAAATGAAACAAAATCAAAACCATTTTCTTCATACATTACATACCAAGTATTTTTTGTACTAAAGTAGAAAATGTATGGAACTCTAAAGGACTGCCTGTGTTTAATTCAGCTAAAAACCTGTCTTTTTATTATTATTATTATGGGGCTCTGCCCCCTGCTCGCTAACGCTCAGCAACCACCAAAGATTGCTTCACAATCTCATTTGATTTGCAAAGATTTAAATCGTCAACTAAAAAGAAACATTAAAAACGCATTATAAGCTCCCTTTGGAACAAAAAGCACTCCTTCCCCAGGTTTCAAAATAACTTGTACCAACTTGCAAAGCCGTAAGGGCTAAGGGTCTCTTGAGCATTGCAAAAAAAAAACTATAGTTTTGTGCGTTTGAAAAGTTGCTTTCATATTCGTGGTCTCTATTAATATATTTTGCTCTTTAGCTTGAGGCTGAAATTGAGTTGAGCCTAACATCATCAGTTAAAATCCAAACCCTTAAAGTTTGTGAATAAGAAAGAAGAAACAGGCGAATCGAAAAGACATAACTATGGCAACGCCAAATAAAACATCAATAATTTTAATGGAGATGAGACTATTCGAACTTGATTTTAAACGACTTGTAACTTTTTTTCCTTTGGAGATAGAAACTTAGTTTTTCGACCATAGATCAAGTTAAATCTGGAGTAAAAAAAGCCGCTCTTTCCAGTGGTGTCAAAAAGGAAACTGTGGGACAATTCCTTTCACATTTTACTGATAGATTTAATGAAGAAAGTGCCTAAATTTTGACCAAGCCTTAAAAAGTTCAAGCTAAAAGCACAAGAAACTCCCACTGTATTTAAGTTAGAGCATTGAAACAAATTGCATAGAAGCGGAAAATTCTACCCTTTCCAACGATATGTAACATTAATATGTGCATGTAATTTTTACCCCTTTAATAGGCAATTTATGCAAAATTTGAGCTTAAAAAATTAATTACAAAAAAACTAATTCGAATTTTAAAAAATGATACCCCTAGTGCAAACCACCGGGGCTTGAAGTAATTTTGTACAAACTTTCAAGGCTGTAGGTGCTATGGGGTCTCCTGGACGCAGGCCCGTCACAGACTTCATTCCAGAATTCTTTTAAACTTTACTTTTATTTAATATAGTGGCACCCGCACGGCTTCGCACACAATAGAAAAATCAAAAGGTCTTTTGGTTCGCCTGTATATTTACAAATAATGTATAGTGAATTTTCTCGCCAGTTGGCTTGTACCGACATTACGGTTCCACGTTATGATAATTTCGTATCTCGCCAATTGGCTTGTGCCCATGTTACGGTTCCACGTTATGATGATTTCGTAATTTATGATACTTTTTTTCTTAAAATTGGAATAAAAAAAGAACCACATCGAATTTTCGAAAAATCGCTTCGAGGTGCACACCCCCATGCTACATACTAACTTTGTGCCAAATTTCATGAAAATCGGGCCGAACGGTTTAAGCGCTATGCGCGTCACAGACATCCTACGGACATCCTACAGACATCCAGACATCCAGACATCCTCCGGACAGAGAGACTTTCTGCTTTATTATTAGTAAAGATAAAGAGATTATTAAATTCAAATCGATGATGTGTAGCATACTAGTTTGATTGCATTACAAACTGTGATATTGCTTAAAATCTTTCTCAATAAGTTGTTGAATTCAGATTGCATAAAAATGATATAAAGTTTTAATCTGAAAAGTTTTAAAAGAATAATTGTTAAAAATTTTGTTTATTTATCCATCTTTACTAATAATAAAGCTGAAAGTCTCTCTGTCCGGAGGATGTCTGGATGTCTGTAGGATGTCTGTAGGATGTCTGTGACGCGCATAGCGCCTAGACCGTTGGGCCGATTTTCATGAAATTTGGCACAAAGTTAGTTTGTAGCATGGGGGTGTGCACCTCAAAGCGATTTTTCGAAAATTCGATGTGGTTCTTTTTCTATTCCAATTTTAAGAAAAAAACTATGATAAAATACGAAATTATCATAACGTGGAACTGTAACGTGGGTACAAGCCAATTGGCGAGAAAATTCACCATACATTATTTGTAAATATGCAGGCGAACCAAAAAACCTTTTAATTTTTCTATTACGGGCAAAGCCATGTGGGTTCCACTAGTGTTAAATAAAAAATTTTGATTGAAAATATTTGAACTCATCAGGGTCAGTTGATTTAAATCAAGTGATTTTTTAACGAAAACATTGATTGAAATGAGTTGATTTTATTTTCATAAATTATTTTTGCATTTTTAAAATGTGTTGCTCTAAATTTAACTACACTGCATTATACAATTTTGTAACTAAAACTTGAGCCGTATGTAATAACAATTCAGTTATTCATCGCCATTGCTAATTTGTTGTATAGTTCTTGAATAAAACTAGAATTGACTTCAATATTTTGAAAAAAAAGTTAATGTGCACTCATTTAAATGCATCAAAATATTTCTTGCTTTTTTTTATATTGTGGTCAATTTTTCAGGTACACCTCAAGAGTTTTGGGAATCGGATAACAATTATTTAAGCAAACTAGATTCAACAAAATGGTTGCATCATGTTTCATCATGTCTTAACATAGCTTTAGAAGCTGCAGAGCGTATCATTAAAAACAACACAACAGTCATATTCTGTGGTAAATACTTTTTATTTTTTTAGTGTACTGCCATAAAAATCACTATGCTCTGTCATAAGATTTTTCTTTTCTTAATTTTATTCTTGATTTTGAAAGATCTTTCACTAACAAAAAAGTTTTGAAATTTTACCCATTAGCCTCAAAAACATGTAAGTAAAACATTATTTGCCTAGTTTTACTTTATGGAATAAAAGTATTGGATTCATGAAAATTTTTGGATTTTGACAGGTTTGCTCGTTTTTAGTTGTGCTAATTTCATTTTGACAATTTTTGGAAAATGGGTTTTTGTATCTGTATGTGTGTGGCCGGGTTTTTTTTTTTTTTTTTGGCCACTCTAGAGCAAAAACTTGCATGAAATTGAACAAAATTCGGTACTCATATGTGCCCCCGTGTTAATAAGAACCCATTGGTTTTATTGCTCTAGGGGTGAAGGGGCGAGCCATCAAACGATCATTATGCGTGCGTGCTGCATCTCAGGAAGAAATGAGCAGAATTAAACGAAAAATAGTCTTGTTGACCCTGGAGGGAACAGATACTGATTAAATTTTGTTGCCAATAGCTTGAAAGTGAGTGAGGGGGATCTGTTCAGTTGTATGTTTTTCTATGGTCAAAAAAAGAAAATTTTAGGTTTTGAGGTGGAATAAATCTTTAAATCCCAACCCTCCTCCCCTCCATATGCCCCTGTATCAAAATTGTAAAATTGACAGAAAAAATACTGCAAACTGTACAGTGTGTTAAAAACATTTTAACAAAATGTTTTGCGACTAAAAAATTCTACTTGTATTTAGTTCTTGGTCTTTTGTTCATTATTAGTCATAAAACTGAAAATGGAGCAATGATGTTTCAGAAATATTTTTAATTAAAACATATGATTCATATTTGATATTCAAAAAATGAATTTAAACATATTTACTTGAACGTAAATACTGTTTTTATTATATTTTATTAGCGAGAAAGTTTCTTTAAAACTTTTTCTCTCTGATTTAGTTATTTTACATGAAATAAAAATCAAATATCATCAAGCATTTTGTAAATAATAGATTATTGTGCAAAATATGTTAATTTTCATTTTAAAACTGAAATATATATCATAAAGCTCTTTTAAGTAACATTTAAGTTATGCATAATAAATATTTAGGTTAATTTTTATTGATTGCAAATTATTTATTTAGGCAATTTGTACTAACTTATGGTAATCTCTCTCTCTCTTTTTTCCTTTTTGTGCTTGCAAAAAAAAAAAAAAAGTTTGTGTTATTTCTTAATAGTTTTTTTAATTCCTTTTGTTCCAGAACATGAAGGAAGAGATTTGAGTTGTGTACTTTCAAGCTTAGTGCAATTAATTATGGACCCTGTGTATCGAACTACATCTGGATTTGAACTGCTAATTCAAAAAGAATGGGTTGCTTTAGGACATCCATTTACTGAAAGGCATCACTTGATAAGTGGATATGAAGCAGAAGAGGTAATTAATATTTTATCTAATGTGTTATTGATATTTTTTTATTTTATAAATGGTCAATCAATACAGACAATAATAATATTGCATTTGCTTGTATAAACAGAATCAAAGTATTTGTCTTCTAAACTTTCATCAAAGGGAGAAATTAGCGATTGCCATCAGTCACAGGGGGACAGGATAAAAGGGGGGGGGGGGGTCGATCACCGCCTCAAAATATAAATTTCCTTTAAGAAAGATTATTTGAATCCCTGTTTTGAACAGTTCAGGTCAAAGGTTTCCAAACTTTTTATAATCCCCCCCCCCCTTTTTTCATAAAGAAATCATTATACCATTTAATAAATGCTATCCTGGAGCTACAGTTTATTAATAGGTTAAAAAAACGATACCATATTTCATGTAGAAAAGTATTAATTCAGCTACATAATTATTATGACATAGTAACATGAGTATTGATAATTTTGCTGCATTTAATAACTCTTACAAAACCTTCTCAATCCATTGTGTCATTGAAAAGATATCTATGTTTTTATTGTGCCTCAACCCAAAAGTGATGATATTTTGCTGATTCTTATTTTCTGACATCAATTTAATTTGCTTTGATTTTTCCTCTTTTTGTGTATCAGGGTTCGTACGGGTTATGGAAACCTGGAAAGTCATGGGAGAAAAAAGCAAATTTCAGACCTGGAAAAGTCATGGAAAATTGAAATTTTCATTCTAAGTCATGGAAATTTATTTAAGGTCATGAAAAAATGTCCTGGGCGAAGATAAAGTAACAGTAGCTAAAAGAGCATGAGAAATCATGAGTAATTTATAACATAAAGGCTATTAAAGCTGGAAAATTGAACAATGTCAAAAACAAATCTGAATTTTTAAATCTCATTGCATCCACTTCTGTAGCAACCACTCGTCTTTTTTTGCAATGTGATTTTAGTGCTTGTACATCACTCATTTTGAATTTTCCATTATTTTCAACACTTTTTAAATTTTACACTAGGCAGTAGCCAACTTGCGCATTCTTGATTTCAGCCAATCAAAAAACGTAATTCAATTGCATCCGAGTTTTTTTCCATTACTCGTAAAAACCTTATTATTAAATTAATCAGAGTTTATCTTAACTTGTTGAAGGTTTTAGAAAATGAAGATCTTTAGTCAGGCGATAGAATACATAAATAGGGGAATTCTAAAACTCTAAAACAATAGTACCCAACATACGATTCGCAAAGCTAATTCATGTGACCCACTCCTATTTTCAATGTCAAGAACCACTATGCTATAGATTAAACTCTAGCTCTAGACTATGCAAGCACTAGGTACCAGAATTTCCGAACCAATTTATATGCGTTTGAAAATGTACAAATAAGTAAACATGTACATTTGAATCAAAGGATTTATTCACTACTGAATGCTTTTCTTTTTTAAATATCTAGCATAGAAACATGAATTTAATAAAGAATGTAGCTTTACTTTAAAGAGTCAAAATACTGTCAAGTTATGTGGATGATTAAATGCACTATTGACAGTAAGAGGCAACTTTTGAAGCAATTTATTGAAACTTAGTAATGACTCATTCAACCTTTGTTCCATTCATTATCATTCTGCAGCTTATAAAAAAATATTAGACATTTAAGCATCATTATAGTCCATTTACTGTGTTTTTACTTTATGCAAATTTATATGATAAAGTCAAATTTGAATAGTTTAGATGCAATATACCACACAGTCCAGTTACTACATCCAGAAATATTGCGTGTATGTTGGTATATTGCATGTAGTTCTGCCTTAGCCCTGGCTTAGGGGCGGTAACTTGCTGCTAAGAATAGTTTAGTTTTTTAGGATACTGATATTTTTCAATCACAAGTTAAGTGCTTCGATGAGGTAGTGGCATTCACATAGAAGTTTTACGGATGCTCATTTCCAAAAAAATTGCTATGTTTGATATTAAACAGTATTATTCTTTTCATGTAACAAGGTCATGAAAACTTTTATGAAGTCATGAAAAAGTCTTGGAGATGTCATGGAATTTTTTCATCCGAATAGAGTATGAACCCTGGTGTATTAAAAATAATATGTTGGCAACAACTTTAAGCCTCTCCTCCCCCAATTACTTTTTTTTTTCCTCCTCTCTGAGGTGGTGTGCCCCACAGAATGGAAACCAACTGGTGGTTGAAGTAATAATACAGGTCTCAGTAATACTTTCATGTTGAAGGTTTTTTTTTTTTTTGGTTTTTTTCCCCCAGGTTTAATGTGTGAATTATTATAAACAACTGTGAATTATCTTCAAATTACATTAAAGTTGCAAATTGTAATCAAATTTCAAATTTATTTTAATGTGATATTTAAAAGTTTAAGTATTTTTGATATTCTTCATTTGCTTTCAGGCACCAATCTTTTTATTATTTCTGGACTGTGTTTGGCAACTCTTACAGCAATGTCCAACCGTATTTGAGTTTTCGGAAACATACCTGACAACATTATGGGACAGTTGTCATGTGAGTTTGTTTGATACATTTTTATTTAGCAATCATAAAACTCGTGCAGATGCAATATTAACGCTTAATTCAGGGAATAACTTTTGTTTAAGAAGCATTTGGGATTGGTCAAAGCAGTTTACCAGAAACGATCAGCGACTATTTTCAAATCCATTGCACATGTTACGAAAATATGCTACGATATCTCCCAGTAAATCTCCATCAAAAGCTGAAAGGCCCAAATCGTTTAGTTCCATAAAAGAAACTAGTCTGTCTCAGTGTCGACCACTTTTCGTGAAAAATGACAACATTGAACCAATTGTATGGAACGAAGAAGAAGAAAACTTGCTGTGCATTGATCCATTTATAAAATCCCTAAAGTTCTGGCATCAGTGCTATTTGAGGTGGATTCCCCTTGCACATTTATTGGGTGGAGGCCCACCCATGCTTTTTTTGAATAATCTTAAAATTGCCAATGAAATACAAATTTTAGAAAAAAAGATTAAATCATTAACAGCTCGAATAAAACTCAACAAAGCACCATCGAGACACAGGCGTGTGGCATCCGATGATTACACTATTTCAGCTGAAGTGATAGGTGCAACTCAGATGCAAGAAGGGTCGTCTGTTATCACATCTGTGTTTCCCTTTTCTCCTGTTGCTCCCTGGGATTGGAGCTCCTACCAGTTTGTGCCTTCTACATCCTGCCTGAAAATTAGTTATACAGAAACGGAAGAAATTCTTGATGAATGACAGTTTAATAAGCATTTCGTTTTGAAAAAAAAATTTCCCATAAACTGCTAAAGATATTGTTTACCAGTAGGTTTTAAAAACTTCATGTAAGAATTGTTCAGCTTTTTTTTTTCTTTTCCAGTCTGATGGGGAATATTTTCTTTGAATTTCATTGTCTATTCTTTGCTCTTGGCAAGTATATTAATTTTATCTGGTAAATTTAAATAATCTGTACAGTGGTTTCAACAAGAGTAAAGGTGTGTACGTGTATTGTATTCTTTTCTCTGGGCTGGAAATCGAGTAAAATTATAATATGAAATAATTCTGCCTTTCAATGAATAACAATTCTGAAGTGTATTTAATATAAATTTTATAATACTTTCATTCATAAAAATTTAATTTGTAGGTGTTTTTTTCCCCCTTTATGAAGTTTGGTGTTTAATTGTTAAGCAAGATTTGTTGATTTTATTGTTTTCAAATAGTTATTTAGCTTTTTTGTTGTTGTTTTTCTTCTTTCTTTTACTTCATCTACTTATAATCCATGCATGAAAAATGTTTATTATCACTAAAACTCAGTAGGTAATCTTTATCAAATCATTCAAATATTTCTAATAAATGAAATCACACAACTATTGGAAGGGAAGTGCAATAAATATTTTATTCTCAATTCCTAATAGAACTGCAAAAACAATTAACTTTCTGCAATTTGACTAATATTTCTCACAGTTAACAGTTGGGAAGTAAAATTATGTGCAGTACAAATAAATGGTGAAATTCATGTCAGTAAAGCATTTTCCCCCCTGCAATAATGCATAAACGTGTTTTGGTTTTAGAAGGAACTTTTTTTTTAAGCACAAAGAAAGTTTCAAGCTTTCATGCGCTTAGCTTCTTTGCAACCACTGCTTAGCGTCTGGAAACTCAAAATTTCTTCCTTGAAGAAGATTTTCTTTGCATTCCAAAACTTTTTAGCTACAATATTTTAGAAAATATGTGCTTTTGTAACTATTCGATCATTTGTTTTTCAAAAATCTTTAAGGGTCATTCTTCAAAAAGTGTAACTTTTCTGTCACACGTCTTTTACAGTAAAAACTTCAAGGAACAATTCATTTAACAATGATTTTTAATTTCATCGAAAATATATCTATTTAAACCTGCCAACATTTTTTTAATAATAATTTTTATTTTAGTATATTTATGGTTCACAACATGTGAATTCTCACCTCCGTGGCATGTCACACATCTTTTGTGACTGTTTATGTTGCTTAATAACTTGTTTAATTAAAATAATATACTTATTTATTTATTATTCTTTTCACAAGTGTCTCAAATACTAATTGTTTAAGTACATTTAAGTTTTTAATATTGTGTTTTTGTGCGTTTTAGTACGACAAGGAATCATGTCACAAAATAAATTCTCACCTCTGTTACCTAAACACAAAATGCTATTTCTCATTAACACGTGGCAGTAATGACATCAAATTTTATTTTCCATGATACAAGGGAGCCCCCTTGTTTCTTTTCAGCAATAGTTGAAGTTGTGAGATTTTTGTCGAAAAACAAGAAAATAGATTTTGCTTTAAAAACTTAGTGTGGTTCTTCTGACTTCTCACCTCCGTGAACTTGAATTTCAGGGATATAAATGAATGTAAAAAAAAGAGTGAACATGTTTTCATATGCTTAACATGTGCAGATTGTAGCAACAAAGAAAAAAAATCTCCCTGAAAAATGTATCTATTAGCCCTATATTAATGAAAAATTCTTCATCTCCTTGACAAACCTTATAAACTTGCATCATTATTTCTGAGGTAAAAATAAATGATGTAGGGTAAATACATCAATTATATTCGTTCTAAAAAAATTTTAAATTTCCAGTATATCCTCAAATTTACTAAATACTATTTTTTAACATACATTTGAAACTACTAATCAAGCCGTACTTTAATTAAGAGAGCTGATGTATTATATTCCCACTAATCATTAAAATAGCTGATTGTTTGCACAATTAACAAAATTACTACTTTGATATTGAATTGGCCTTGATTTTTAATTATGAAAAGTTTTTTTCTTTTTTTTATTTCCTTGAGCAAGGCATTTTTTAATTTTTTTTATTTATGAGTAAAATAATTAGAACTTAGCTGGGCCATTGTTTATGGTTACTTCTAGTAGGTAACACTTTCATGTAATAATGAAAAAAAAAGAAAACAAAAGGCTTCGAAATTGAAAAATATTTGCTTTCAAAAGTTCTGGAGAATGACCCTTAAGTATTCTTTGAACAAGAAACCAAGATGAATAGGTTTATAAATAATAAATAAATGCAATTTTCTGCAAAATAAGTACAACATGTAGCATGAAAGTGTACTTCCTAAAATAAAGACCAATAATACAAAATTTGGGCAAAACTGAACAATACACAGTATAACACCGATTTAACGCTTGTCAAGGGACTGGAAAAAGTGATTGTTAAATCAAGGATATCGTTACATCGAGGAGCATAGACATTGAATTCAGTCATATCCAGATCAGTGAAATGTATCATTAAATTGAAGAAACTGTTAAATCCAAGTTTTACTGTATTGAAAAGGTAACACTGTTATGAAACTTTAAATCTGGGTACTTTTAAATTGTAATGCAAACACTTGATGAGCGTTTCAAAACTCAAGGTTTAAGCTGTTTATTGCTGATTTATACATAATTTTCACCTACACTAAACAATTCTTCACTTTATTTTTCCTGTGAATGCTTTAAGATTAATTTTTTTTACAAAATCTGATTTTTGAAGTGAGTTAATTATATAAATTTTTCTTTGGAAAAATATGCAAATTTTCAATATTACAACATGCTTAATATGTCAATACTTTTTTCTATGCTCTACCTTTAACTTGATGCTTTAAAATTATGTTATATTTTTCATAAAGAAAAGGTAAATTTTGATTAGTTTCAATTTTATTGCAATGATGTGAGTCAATGAAAAAATTGAATGTGATGTTGTATTATATATAAATATTCCAAAATCAAAAGATTATTGTATTGTATTATAAAATGTGTTCAGAGATTCTGTGCGGATATGTAATGAATGTACATAATTACTTAAATTATTATAAAAGTGTGATGTATTTAACTGTGTCAAAAATTAAACCTGTGATTACAAATATATTTTAATATTATGTGTCTAGATTTTATAGTTTGGTATTAACAACAGTTAAATTGATAAAAGGGTTTAAGTTAACACTAGGTTTATAGAACCCATCATTTTGACAAGTTTTGAACTTCATGAGCAAATATAATAAAACTACAGAATCATTATTAGTATTTTTTTCCAAGTTATGTTAATATTTATTGGTGTAATACTGTAGTACTGTACTATTTTAAGGTCAATCTTTTACCCCCATAAAGTTAGCAACTACCTCCGAAATGTTTATCTAGTTGGACAAATAAGTTACTGCATTTATTTCTTTAAATTGCAAAAAATATATACGTGTAGTCAATTTAATTCATTCAGACAAGAAAAACACCTGTTTTTTTTTTTTTTTTTTTTTTTGAAAAAGGGGGGAGGGTAGTTTTGTATTAAATCAAACAGTTGTAAGTCTGATAGGTAATGGTATTCATTTCTAAAAATTAGTTTAATTTCTGATGCAATTTGAGCCAATGCACATCATAAGTTATGCTTCAAGTTTATTAATTAAAAACTTAATTTTTTTAATGAACTATATTTTTTACTGGGCATAAATGACTTCACAGCAGTTAATTAAAATTGATATGCAATGATTTTGTTGAAACTTTTGCTTTGTAACCAAAAGATGATCCAATCCTTGTTCTAATATCCCCCCCCCCCCCCAGAAAATCCTATTTTACCCTCTTGTGGGTAATTGTAAGCAAACTTTTTTGTTCCTCATAATGAACTGGGTTTGTTTTGATTTTATCCCTAAAATTATGAATCATCATGTTTCATAAATTTTGTATTTGGACTTCTTAAATGCCTGGATATTGCACAGGGAATGCATCTGTATGGAAATATCCTGCAATGATTTTATGTTTAAGTTAGGCCAAGGAGCTTGCCAGCAAATATAAAGAAATTGAACTAAGAATTCTCCTTACATCAGTTAGCACCTTTGAAGTACCCAGATTGTGCCAAATTGGCTATTGTAGCAAAAATAGAGTTTTGGATATTTGTTGAAAATGTAAAAAGGAAGGTTTTTTTCCAGAAATGTATATAGATGGACCATTTCATTTTAATAAAAATATCAATTGTTGCACAAAACACCCAAACATCTCAAATAGGTTAGATCCTTGTTTCGTTTGATGACCCTTATGAAGAGCGTGGATTGTATTCATATGTTATGCAATTAAATTTTGAAGATTTTCAGAAACAATATTTAAATAATATTTTTTGGCTTAGTGATGAATGTATATATATATATATATATATATATATATTCAAATGTTGTTTCTAGAAATATTCAAAATTTATGTTCATTATATATAGAAGTAGAGTCAATGTTCTTCATAAAGTTCATGCAATGAAATGAGGATCTAACATATTTGGTTTTTTTTATGGGATGTTTTGTGCAACAATTGATAAGTCTGTTATTGTGCAATTGCCCAGATAACCTGTCTGTAAAAATTAAGTGAAATACTTGTTTCAGGAGTTAAAGTATGCATAAGTTTGTGTTTAGTTCGCAACGGCAAATTAATTGTTTTTCTAAAGAAAATGTGGTTTCCCTTACCCATCAACTGTAAGAGTGCCTATAAAGATAGGTATGTAAAACGGCCTGTAAACCTAGTGTTCAAAACCCAGAATTTTTAGTAGTAGCTTTAGTAAACTTCTTCTGTCTTGATACTGTAAAACAACTGTTAACAGTTTCGAATAATATTGAAAATTTTTGCAATAGATAGTTTAACATAATATCTGCAATCACAAAAGTAAAAAGATAAATGTTAACTAAACATTTTATTATCTTTGCCCCTGTACTAAATAAATTGAAGTTGGCTAATTAAAAAAAGAAACTTGTTTTTATACCCTTTCTGGGTGATTTCTTTAACTGTATTTTTTAATGGTTTTAATGAAAAAAATATTTACTGTTTTTTTCCCCCCCAACTTTTGTCCAAAAGATCTTAAATTGTATAAATTTGTATTAATTATAGCCCTTGATTTTTTTTTTTTTTTTTGTATGAAGTTTTACATTTTTTAAACAAAATTGTTAAAAGTTTGACAAATCATTGTTCATATTTTTATCTTTTATAAAATATATTTGTTTTAAATTTATACCAAAATGTGATTCTGTGAAAAAGAAGAAAAATGATAAGTACATTTTTTGCTATTTCTTCCAAAGATATAAATGAATATTTAGATATATTCATATTAAATTTGTAATAAAAACTTGAGTATTCTTGATTATTTATGAGTATTTTTTGCATTATCTAAAGAGAATTCAGAAGTATCTCATCCAAGTTATTGTGAAGAATTTTTCATCATCATCTTTACTAGATTAGCTTTGCAAATTTTATGAATTTTCATCATGATAGTTAAAATCAAGATAGTTAAGTGCATTACATTTTAAAAAATGAAAAATTAACGTTAAAATTGCTCACTTATGGGAAACAGCGAATTTATGGCTGTAATATAATAGCTTCAATCAATTACCTTTCACGTTTAATTGTGTGCATCAATCATTCAAGTTTTGATAAGGAAATTACAGCTGAAATTTTATTTGTTTCCTTAACCTTTGCTGTAAATGAGTACAATAAATTATACAAGTTTGAATTATAAAAAATTGAAAACTTTTTAATTGCATAGAAATACTTTTAGAAAAATATGTTTAAAGGAGAGAAAAAAAATGTTTTTTCAAATCAGTCTGGATTTGTAGAAATATTGTAGGGTTCAACTTGTGACATCCACCATTAGCATATACTGAGTATCTATAAAAAGCCTTCTAATGGAAACAGGAGCTGATGAGTTGGATTAAATAAGTTGATTGACCTTTGAAAAAAATCTGTAATCTTTGAATGTAAAGTTTGATCAGTAGTGAAAGGATGTTCCACAACTAAGAATAACTTAATTTTTTTGAATGAGCTTAAAATAAGAGAAAATAATTGACTAAAAATCTTTATTGTAAAAAAATGGAGGGGGATATGATATCAGATGTCTTAAATTTCTCCTTGCTAGCTTCAGAATATGTTTAAAAAATTGAATAGAGCACTCCCCCCCCCCTCCCTCCTTTTTTTTTTTTTTTTTGCATTTCATTGTTTGGTTAATTATTTTATTCATATTTTAAGCTTGTAGCCCCAGTAGCAGAAACTTTCTAGCGAGTCTGTGACACTATTTCCGGTAGTTGAAAATAATCTGTAGCATTATTATTAGTTTTATTTTAAGTTTTCATAAAATACACAAGTCCTTTGTGAAGGTCAAGACTTGGACAATTTTCCAACTGGCCAGTAGGCCAGTGGCCACTAGACCCGAAAAACTTAGTAGCCACCACTGTCGCTGAGTTTTAAAGCATTAAGTAGGGGGGAGGCAGCAGCCTTCACTACTTTCATAAAAATAAATAGAACTCTACACACTATGAAAAACAATTATTCGAGACATTAATTTTAATATGGAATATTTGCATTGAAATAGGTTTTTAAATTTTTTAAATTAGTAAATGAGAAGTTGGCAGGAAACAGCACTTTAGATGAAATATTTAGCTTATAGCAAAGCCTTCAAATCAATGAGGATCAAATACAACTGTGCAGATAATAATTCGCATTTTTCAAAAAAATATTTTTTAAAAAGAAAAAAAATGATTTATTGAACATTTTATGTTATCTTCAATAGTTTATGTTGAGATAAACATCCAATTCTGTTTTTGGAAACTTGAATAATTAATAGCATCGTTTATTTCCAGCTTGCGAATGACCAAACATGGCGTCTACGCGAAAAATTCATGGTTGGGTCATTCCATATAAAATCAACAAATGGGCCGTGCCGCACCATTTTTGATTTTGATGAAATTTGGTTGGTAATATGTACCAACATCATGTACTCCAAAACAGTTTGTTTTATTTCTTGAAAAAAAAAATTTCTCTGAGATATAGCCCTTTCTTTGTTCCACGGATGCGTAAAATTTGCCTTTTTTGACCTTTCTTCTGGGAGCTGTAGTGGATTTATTTATATTAGTCGAAAGATCAAATACGGCTTATTGTAAAGCTAAAAGAATGAACTTTTGTTTGTGCATAATAAAAAACTATTTAAGTTAAACCTAACTAGAAAAATTTCAAGGTCAAAACGGGGGTTAAAAAACTGCTGTTTTGGTTATTTTGGGCATGAAAATAACAATGAAGGACTTTCAGTAACAGGCTAATTTTTTTTTCTGTTGCACTTAGGTATACATACTAGAAGAAGAGGAAAAAATTAAGCTACTACTGATAGTCCTTCATTATGAAAAAATTGCTTAAACTTGAGAAAAAATGAAAAATGTACTTTTTCACCCTCCAAAAAAGCCCGGTAGGTAAGGGGATAAAAATCTAAAAATGCTGTACCAAGAAGCCGTCACATTGCCCTTTAAAACAAAACAAAAACTGTCTTGTTATTCGAAAGCGTAGAGGAGATATAAACGTTTCAAAACTGAAACATTTAGGGTTTTTTTTTTTTTTTTTTTGGCACAAGTTGGAATATTATGAGCGTTAAATGAATCTCTTTGTGAAATTTGTTTATTTAAAAAAAAAAAAAAATTGCCCTCAGCTAGCAGACGACATTTTCCAATAAACCTGCTACAGTAAAAAAACTATAGAATTAGACACAAAACATAATTAAAATAAATCAAATAACCACTTGATAAAATTTTACATTGCTAAGTTTTTACATTGTCCTTTAAAACAAAACAGAAACTATCATTTTATTTCTTGGTGAAAAGCAGATATAAGCTTTTAAAATAATACAAAACGACCGTCTGCATGCTATTTGATACAATGTTTAAAAAAAAAATAAAAAAACATGCTAGTTACCAAATGAAAACACATTTGAGGTAAATTTAACTGAAATATATTGAAATAAAATTCTGTACAATAAATGACGTTCAGGTTTAAGTAAATATTCTTACACAATAATATTTTACACAAAAATTGCTTTTAGTTTTTACTTCGTGTTTACAGTTTTGTATCTAGTGTTTTACTGGAATGTTTTTGTTGACAGTAACAGCCTTGAATTCTTCTAACAGAGATGGCAAACGGACATGAAGAATCCCGAGGCTGACAGGAACAAAACTGCCAAAGTTCTTGTTTGTGGGACAAGGATTGTAAGTTCGAACCTTGCCTGCAATTGATGTTTTAGTGTCTTCAATATTTTGCTTTGGACAAAATACAAATTCAATATTTTTGATATTTTTTGAGCAGTACTCAAACATATCAAGCGGATTTTTTAATTTGGTTTTCTAATGTTCTTTGAAGACTAGCTTTTCTTCAGAATCCTTTTAAACAGCCCCACCAATACCGTCACATAGTCCCTTTCCATGGCATGTGGCGAAAAAATGCCACTCAGCTTTCATTCCAAAATCCTGCTGGTGGTAACACAAGTTTATGAAATTTTTCTTGTTCTTGTGCTGGGGACCCATCAGAAAAATAAATTATTCTCTTCAGATCAGGAAAGTATGCCTTTAAATTTTTAATTACTAATTTCTGGAATGCGTGAGGAAAAGCTACAGTACTATGTTCTAATGAGTCACTAATTACGCAAAAGCAACGGTTTTTCAACTCTTCATTTTCTTTTAAGTATAACATAAAGGGATGAACTGTTGTTTGGTTGCTTGACCAATGATATGCTTGTACTTCCTCTTGTATAATGAAAGAAAAATTTTCAGAAAAGTCCCCCATTAATATATGCATTCTTTCTCTTGCAGATCTTTCTTCTTTAAGTTCATGAATTCTGTTTGTTTTTTGCTATGAAATGATGAACTTTAAGTTTCTCTAACATTTCATGTAACTTCTCCAAATATTCTGCAAAAGGAAGAAGACTGGTTGACAGCTTGCAGCAGTCGGTAGATACCCCTTGTGAAAATTTTATCTCTGTTTCATCCTTTTCAAATTCTTTCTATCCTTCTTCAAGTATTTCCCGCAGCTTATCAGTTCCTGCACATTCACTACACTTTGCAAGAATACAAGAATTTTTATCAGTGTTGCAGAACATACAAGTGAGGAGATACTTGTAGTTCATGTCTGATTTCAAGGCCGAGAGCATTAGTTTTACGTTCTGGTGGATGATACATACCATACAGAATGAGTTCCAGATGCTCCGGCTAGAATACAGAATTTAGGTCTCAGATCTGCAAATTTTGAAAAGCCTATCTTTGTAAGAGGATATTTTTCTTTGAAAGCTCTATAAAGTTCTTTAAGGTTGCATAAAATTAACCTTTTTTGGACATTAACTTTTTCTCCGTCAGGTTTTCTGACTGATATGCAGTCTCTTTGTCCGGCCAGAATTCTACTGTTCTCCTCATTTTCGTAAAATTGGTCTTTATCAAGCTTATTCCTGGCAGAATACCGTCTTTTTGTACTAAACATTTGGATTGTCGAGCAAGGTACTGACTGACGTTAAATTCCCTCTGGATTTTATCAATGCTCCAACTACTAAGAACTAAACTTAAAATATTTCCTCTTTCTTGTGTAGAAAATGCAACTTTCATTTTTTCTTTTAGCTTGTGAATTAGTTGTTCATACTCATTAGCTAAATTACAATGCAAGTTTTGTGAGAATTTCTCATTGCCAGCAGAAATGTTCAAAAGAAAGGCTTTGGTTTTTCAGCTGCAGATTTAGCTTTTTTAGTAACTTTCTTCTTTAAAATTGAATCCCTTTCTTCAACTGAACGCTTCTGTGCATTTACTGGAAAAATGTTAAGGGCTATGCAAGCTTTGTTTACTTCTTTGACGAGAGCAGGTTTCGGTTCAAAAGTGCCTAAGCACTCATTTTCAATGTCACTATCTGTGTCTCGTTTAGAGGTTCTAATTTTGTCCAAACATCTTGAACATAACGCTTTTCCTGGAATTAATTTCAGATTAGAATTGCACATTGAAAGTTCAATTGATATTTGTCTCAGGGATTTTTAATAGGTTTTGAGTGAATATTGTAGGGATCGGAGCAAGATTTTCCATAAATATAAAAGTATCTGTTCAAAAACTTTTCCCTATGAAAAGTACAAACATTCTCTATATCACTGCATCCTGTTCTGATTGAAAATAATTTTATATCTTCATCTGCGAATTCAAGAACTGAATGTAATTCTGAATGTTTAGGGTAATGTAATTTATAACATATCTCTTTTGTAAAGATTCCCATAGAACAAGAGTCCTCCATCATACAACTTAACCTTTGTAACAAAGGTTTCGTTCTAAGAGCGCTGCATTGTCAAATCAAATAAAAGACTTGAGAGAAAAAGCAGAAGCTGAGTTGTTTATGAGAAACTTACATTATCTGGAAATTTAATTCTATGTCGTTTGGAAAACTAATTCGTTATTTGCATTGCCACAGTGGTAATTATCGTTGACTAAAATGCAAAATTAAAAAAAAATGTTTACACTTTACAATAAAACCATTTGTGCTATAAAAACCAAATAGAACATAATTTTAAGTGGTTATTAGATTAAATCGGTTTTGTGACTAATTATATCGAAAAATTAACAAATTTTACAAAGCAGATTCATTTAATACTCATAATATTCCAACTTGTGCAAAAAAAAAAAAAAAACCCTAAATGTTTTAGTTTTGAAACGCTTATATCTCCTCTACGCCTTGGAATAACAAGACAGTTTTTGTTTTGTTTTAAAGGGAAATGTGACGGCTTCTTGCTATAGCATTTTTAGATTTTTATCCCCTTACCTACCGGGCTTTTTTGGAGGGTGAAAACGTACATTTTTCATTTTTTCTCAAGTTTAAGCAATTTTTTCATAATGAAGGACTATCAGTAGTAGCTTAATTTTTCCTCTTCTTCTAGTATGTATACCTAAGTGCAACAGAAAAAAAAATTAGCCTGTTACTGAAAGTCCTTCATTGTTATTTTCATGCCCAAAATAACCAAAACAGCAGTTTTTTAACCACGTTTTGACCTTGAAATTTTTCTAGTTAGGTTTAACGTAAATAGTTTTTTATTATGCACAAACAAAAGTTCATTCTTTTAGCTTTACAATAAGCCGTATTTGATCTTTCGACTAATATAAATAAATCCACTACAGCTCCCAGGAGAAAGGTCAAAAAAAGCAAATTTTACGCATCCGCGGAGCAAAGAAAGGGCTATATCTCAGGAAATTTTTTTTTCAAGAAATAAAACAAACTGTTTTGGAGTGCATGATATTAGTACATATTACCAACCAAATTTCATCAAAATCTGAAATGGTGCGGCACGGATGTTTCAGAAAATTTGTTGATTTTATATGGAATGACTCGGTTATAAGTAGATATTTGAATTTATTACATAAAAGTAGTAATAAATTCAAAATCCTTAAAAAAATACAATGTAGGTGAAATAGTCAGTTTTTAGCACATTAGCCTCTAAAGCAATGAAGATAAGATAATATTCTGAAGATAAAATTTTGCATTTTTAAAGACAATAATTAAGAATTATCCGAAAAAAATAGCACATTTTGCATAATTTTCAACACTTTGCATTGCAATAAACATCCAATTCCGCTTTTGAAGACGTAGGCACTTCATGAGTCGTGCATTACTAACCAACATCTTGGGAATGACCAAACATGGCGACTACGCTAAAAATTAAGATATAAATTTCTGAATTTGTTGCAAAAAAATATTTTAAAAATAAAAATCCTCATGACACTAAACTTAAGTTAAAAAGTTTTAGCGCTTTTGTGCGTCCAAGGAAATGAGGATAAGGTGAAATTTTCATATAAAATTTTTCATTTCTCAAGAAAAATATTTTAAAAAATAAAAATTAAAAAAAAAAAACGATTTGCTGCACATTTTAAGTTATTTTCATTTCTTGGCAGAAAAATAAAACATCCAATTCATCTTTGTTTTTGAAAACTTCTGCACTTTTATACTTCGATTTTGTGAATGACCAAATATGGCGACTATGTTTCTAGCTGAAATGCTGAAGCATCCATCGTTCAAAAAGCGATCTCCAAACGATCTTTGCCAAGTTGTATTTATTCTTTTTCTTTTATTTATTTATTTATTCTTTCTTCCTTTCTTTTTGTTCTTTTGTAAAATTACCTGCAGGCCGCCGAAAAATCTGCGACGCACATCTCGCAGTTTCTGCTACCGGGCTGCATATAAGCTACCTTTACTCCTGTTCGGTCATAGGAAAATTTCAGGCCCTCTCATTGGCTTATTCGAGTGTCAATCAAAGCTTCAAAGACGCCATTTAATGTTGCTAGTCGTCCCACTGTGTTTCTTGTTTGTAATCTGCTAAATACGAATCAGCATTTGCAAATGATATCTTTAACTGAATGTTGCTGGCAAAAACAGCATTATTATTTCCAATCAATTTCATTCCTTGCAAAAGAAATGAAAGTGCCTTTGAGCAACTATGCTTTGAAATAAAAATAGGTGGCGCCATCTTCGGGCACAAAATGCATATTTTACGACATTGTTTTGATTTAAATTGAAGTTATTTTAAAAACAATTCTCCATTGTAAATTATTTTGTAGATGGAAAAGAGCGAATTCTGCAGTTTTTCATTTTCTTAATGATATTTAATGCAATTTAAACAGCTGTTCTTAAAGAAATGATTACCATTTAACTTAATAATAAATACTTCTAGTCAATAATTTAATACATAATTTCTAATCTAATTTTCTCTTGTGCCAATTTATTTCTGGATTAATTTTTATTGAATATGAGTTAGCATTCAAGAATAAGACCTTTAATTGAGTAGTGAGTGCATCTGGAAAAAGTTCCTTTTTGTTTTGGAAGAATTTCCTTCTTTACAAAAAAAAAACTAATCCTTTACTTCAAGTATTATGTTTAAAAGAATCAGATGTTCGCGCACTACTATCGGATAAAGTCAGCTGAACAAAATATTGTAACGGATTCGGTGCGACTTCCACTTTCTTGAAATGAAGACACAGTTCTTGATAAAAACACAGGAGCTTTATTTACACTATGTACAGGAGAAATCGTTAACAACTGCTAAATTATTCATCAGCAATTAAGCAATTATCACACAACACCGTAAATTCAACGTTTACACACGTATTTACTTCCAAAT